>NW_027463310.1:0-34676 GCF_050947455.1 Rhinoderma darwinii | reverse complement strand
AGGCTAATTCTTGAACCGTAAGTCATAGACGCTCGATCTTGGCGGCATTCGTCTCAGCGCCTGGCAATTAGTATAAAAGCACTGTTTCCCACTGTTTCTGAGGCTAATTCTTGAACCGTAAGTCTTTGACGCTTGATCTTGGCGGCATTCGTCTCAGCGCCTGGCAATTAGTATAGAAACACTGTTTCCCACTGTTTCTGAGGCTAATTCTTGAACCGTAAGTCTTAGACTCTCGATCTTGGTTATTTTCGCTTTCGCGGCTGGCAGCAAAGTTCAGAACCATGTTTCTGTGAATAACTCTTGAACCGTAAGTCACAGACGCTCGCTCTTGGTTGCATTCGTTTCAGCTCGTGGCAGCCAGTCTAAAAAACACTATCTTGGACTTCTCTGGATGTTTCCCAGGCGAGCTATTGGCAGCATGTTCAGAACCACTGTTTCTGAGGCTAATTCTTGAACCGTAAGTCATAGACGCTCGATCTTGGCGGCATTCGTCTCAGCGCCTGGCAATTAGTATAAAAGCACTGTTTCCCACTGTTTCTGAGGCTAATTCTTGAACCGTAAGTCTTTGACGCTTGATCTTGGCGGCATTCGTCTCAGCGCCTGGCAATTAGTATAGAAACACTGTTTCCCACTGTTTCTGAGGCAAATTCTTGAACCGTAAGTCTTAGACTCTCGATCTTGGCGGCATTCGTCTCAGCGCCTGGCAATTAGTATAGAAGCACTGTCTTTGACTTTTCTCGCTGTTTCCCAGGCGAGCTATTGACAAGTAAATCCTAGACGCTCGATCTTGGTTACTTTCGCTTTCGCGGCTGGCAGCAAAGTTCAGAACCATGTTTCTGTGAATAACTCTTGAACCGTAAGTCACAGACGCTCGCTCTTGGTTGCATTCGTTTCAGCTCATGGCAGCCAGTCTAAAAAACACTATCTTGGACTTCTCTGGATGTTTCCCAGGCGAGCTATTGAAAAGTAAATCCTAGACGCTCGATCTTGGTTATTTTCGCTTTCGCGGCTGGCAGCAAAGTTCAGAACCATGTTTCTGTGAATAACTCTTGAACCGTAAGTCACAGACGCTCGCTCTTGGTTGCATTCGTTTCAGCTCGTGGCAGCCAGTCTAAAAAACACTATCTTGGACTTCTCTGGATGTTTCCCAGGCGAGCTATTGGCAACATGTTCAGAACCACTGTTTCTGAGGCTAATTCTTGAACCGTAAGTCATAGACGCTCGATCTTGGCGGCATTCGTCTCAGCGCCTGGCAATTAGTATAAAAGCACTGTTTCCCACTGTTTCTGAGGCTAATTCTTGAACCGTAAGTCTTTGACGCTTGATCTTGGCGGCATTCGTCTCAGCGCCTGGCAATTAGTATAGAAACACTGTTTCCCACTGTTTCTGAGGCTAATTCTTGAACCGTAAGTCTTAGACTCTCGATCTTGGTTATTTTCGCTTTCGCGGCTGGCAGCAAAGTTCAGAACCATGTTTCTGTGAATAACTCTTGAACCGTAAGTCACAGACGCTCGCTCTTGGTTGCATTCGTTTCAGCTCGTGGCAGCCAGTCTAAAAACACTATCTTGGACTTCTCTGGATGTTTCCCAGGCGAGCTATTGGCAGCATGTTCAGAACCACTGTTTCTGAGGCTAATTCTTGAACCGTAAGTCATAGACGCTCGATCTTGGCGGCATTCGTCTCAGCGCCTGGCAATTAGTATAAAAGCACTGTTTCCCACTGTTTCTGAGGCTAATTCTTGAACCGTAAGTCTTTGACGCTTGATCTTGGCGGCATTCGTCTCAGCGCCTGGCAATTAGTATAGAAACACTGTTTCCCACTGTTTCTGAGGCAAATTCTTGAACCGTAAGTCTTAGACTCTCGATCTTGGCGGCATTCGTCTCAGCGCCTGGCAATTAGTATAGAAGCACTGTCTTTGACTTTTCTCGCTGTTTCCCAGGCGAGCTATTGACAAGTAAATCCTAGACGCTCGATCTTGGTTACTTTCGCTTTCGCGGCTGGCAGCAAAGTTCAGAACCATGTTTCTGTGAATAACTCTTGAACCGTAAGTCACAGACGCTCGCTCTTGGTTGCATTCGTTTCAGCTCATGGCAGCCAGTCTAAAAAACACTATCTTGGACTTCTCTGGATGTTTCCCAGGCGAGCTATTGAAAAGTAAATCCTAGACGCTCGATCTTGGTTATTTTCGCTTTCGCGGCTGGCAGCAAAGTTCAGAACCATGTTTCTGTGAATAACTCTTGAACCGTAAGTCACAGACGCTCGCTCTTGGTTGCATTCGTTTCAGCTCGTGGCAGCCAGTCTAAAAAACACTATCTTGGACTTCTCTGGATGTTTCCCAGGCGAGCTATTGGCAGCATGTTCAGAACCACTGTTTCTGAGGCTAATTCTTGAACCGTAAGTCATAGACGCTCGATCTTGGCGGCATTCGTCTCAGCGCCTGGCAATTAGTATAAAAGCACTGTTTCCCACTGTTTCTGAGGCTAATTCTTGAACCGTAAGTCTTTGACGCTTGATCTTGGCGGCATTCGTCTCAGCGCCTGGCAATTAGTATAGAAACACTGTTTCCCACTGTTTCTGAGGCTAATTCTTGAACCGTAAGTCTTAGACTCTCGATCTTGGCGGCATTCGTCTCAGCGCCTGGCAATTAGTATAGAAGCACTGTCTTTGACTTTTCTCGCTGTTTCCCAGGCGAGCTATTGACAAGTAAATCCTAGACGCTCGATCTTGGTTACTTTCGCTTTCGCGGCTGGCAGCAAAGTTCAGAACCATGTTTCTGTGAATAACTCTTGAACCGTAAGTCACAGACGCTCGCTCTTGGTTGCATTCGTTTCAGCTCATGGCAGCCAGTCTAAAAAACACTATCTTGGACTTCTCTGGATGTTTCCCAGGCGAGCTTTTGAAAAGTAAATCCTAGACGCTCGATCTTGGTTATTTTCGCTTTCGCGGCTGGCAGCAAAGTTCAGAACCATGTTTCTGTGAATAACTCTTGAACCGTAAGTCACAGACGCTCGCTCTTGGCTGCATTCGTTTCAGCTCGTGGCAGCCAGTCTAAAAAACACTATCTTGGACTTCTCTGGATGTTTCCCAGGCGAGCTATTGGCAGAATGTTCAGAACCACTGTTTCTAAGGCTAATTCTTGAACCGTAAGTCATAGACGCTCGATCTTGGCGGCATTTGTCTCAGCGCCTGGCAATTAGTATAGAAGCACTGTCTTTGACTTCTCTGGATGTTTCCCAGGCGAGCTTTTGAAAAGTAAATCCTAGACGCTCGATCTTGGTTATTTTCGCTTTCGCGGCTGGCAGCAAAGTTCAGAACCATGTTTCTGTGAATAACTCTTGAACCGTAAGTCACAGACGCTCGCTCTTGGCTGCATTCGTTTCAGCTCGTGGCAGCCAGTCTAAAAAACACTATCTTGGACTTCTCTGGATGTTTCCCAGGCGAGCTATTGGCAACATGTTCAGAACCACTGTTTCTGAGGCTAATTCTTGAACCGTAAGTCATAGACGCTCGATCTTGGCGGCATTCGTCTCAGCGCCTGGCAATTAGTATAAAAGCACTGTTTCCCACTGTTTCTGAGGCTAATTCTTGAACCGTAAGTCTTTGACGCTTGATCTTGGCGGCATTCGTCTCAGCGCCTGGCAATTAGTATAGAAACACTGTTTCCCACTGTTTCTGAGGCTAATTCTTGAACCGTAAGTCTTAGACTCTCGATCTTGGCGGCATTCGTCTCAGCGCCTGGCAATTAGTATAGAAGCACTGTCTTTGACTTTTCTCGCTGTTTCCCAGGCGAGCTATTGACAAGTAAATCCTAGACGCTCGATCTTGGTTACTTTCGCTTTCGCGGCTGGCAGCAAAGTTCAGAACCATGTTTCTGTGAATAACTCTTGAACCGTAAGTCACAGACGCTCGCTCTTGGTTGCATTCGTTTCAGCTCATGGCAGCCAGTCTAAAAAACACTATCTTGGACTTCTCTGGATGTTTCCCAGGCGAGCTATTGAAAAGTAAATCCTAGACGCTCGATCTTGGTTATTTTCGCTTTCGCGGCTGGCAGCAAAGTTCAGAACCATGTTTCTGTGAATAACTCTTGAACCGTAAGTCACAGACGCTCGCTCTTGGTTGCATTCGTTTCAGCTCGTGGCAGCCAGTCTAAAAAACACTATCTTGGACTTCTCTGGATGTTTCCCAGGCGAGCTATTGGCAGCATGTTCAGAACCACTGTTTCTGAGGCTAATTCTTGAACCGTAAGTCATAGACGCTCGATCTTGGCGGCATTCGTCTCAGCGCCTGGCAATTAGTATAAAAGCACTGTTTCCCACTGTTTCTGAGGCTAATTCTTGAACCGTAAGTCTTTGACGCTTGATCTTGGCGGCATTCGTCTCAGCGCCTGGCAATTAGTATAGAAACACTGTTTCCCACTGTTTCTGAGGCTAATTCTTGAACCGTAAGTCTTAGACTCTCGATCTTGGCGGCATTCGTCTCAGCGCCTGGCAATTAGTATAGAAGCACTGTCTTTGACTTTTCTCGCTGTTTCCCAGGCGAGCTATTGACAAGTAAATCCTAGACGCTCGATCTTGGTTACTTTCGCTTTCGCGGCTGGCAGCAAAGTTCAGAACCATGTTTCTGTGAATAACTCTTGAACCGTAAGTCACAGACGCTCGCTCTTGGTTGCATTCGTTTCAGCTATGGCAGCCAGTCTAAAAAACACTATCTTGGACTTCTCTGGATGTTTCCCAGGCGAGCTTTTGAAAAGTAAATCCTAGACGCTCGATCTTGGTTATTTTCGCTTTCGCGGCTGGCAGCAAAGTTCAGAACCATGTTTCTGTGAATAACTCTTGAACCGTAAGTCACAGACGCTCGCTCTTGGCTGCATTCGTTTCAGCTCGTGGCAGCCAGTCTAAAAACACTATCTTGGACTTCTCTGGATGTTTCCCAGGCGAGCTATTGGCAGAATGTTCAGAACCACTGTTTCTAAGGCTAATTCTTGAACCGTAAGTCATAGACGCTCGATCTTGGCGGCATTTGTCTCAGCGCCTGGCAATTAGTATAGAAGCACTGTCTTTGACTTCTCTGGATGTTTCCCAGGCGAGCTTTTGAAAAGTAAATCCTAGACGCTCGATCTTGGTTATTTTCGCTTTCGCGGCTGGCAGCAAAGTTCAGAACCATGTTTCTGTGAATAACTCTTGAACCGTAAGTCACAGACGCTCGCTCTTGGCTGCATTCGTTTCAGCTCGTGGCAGCCAGTCTAAAAAACACTATCTTGGACTTCTCTGGATGTTTCCCAGGCGAGCTATTGGCAACATGTTCAGAACCACTGTTTCTGAGGCTAATTCTTGAACCGTAAGTCATAGACGCTCGATCTTGGCGGCATTCGTCTCAGCGCCTGGCAATTAGTATAAAAGCACTGTTTCCCACTGTTTCTGAGGCTAATTCTTGAACCGTAAGTCTTTGACGCTTGATCTTGGCGGCATTCGTCTCAGCGCCTGGCAATTAGTATAGAAACACTGTTTCCCACTGTTTCTGAGGCTAATTCTTGAACCGTAAGTCTTAGACTCTCGATCTTGGTTATTTTCGCTTTCGCGGCTGGCAGCAAAGTTCAGAACCATGTTTCTGTGAATAACTCTTGAACCGTAAGTCACAGACGCTCGCTCTTGGTTGCATTCGTTTCAGCTCGTGGCAGCCAGTCTAAAAAACACTGTCTTTGACTTCTCTGGCTGTTTCCCAGGCGAGCTATTGACAAGTAAATTCTAGACGCTCGATCTTGGTTACTTTCGCTTTCGCGGCTGGCAGCAAAGTTCAGAACCATGTTTCTGTGAATAACTCTTGAACCGTAAGTCACAGACGCTCGCTCTTGGCTGCATTCGTTTCAGCTCGTGGCAGCCAGTCTAAAAAACACTATCTTGGACTTCTCTGGATGTTTCCCAGACGAGCTATTGGCAGCATGTTCAGAACCACTGTTTCTAAGGCTAATTCTTGAACCGTAAGTCATAGACGCTCGATCTTGGCGGCATTTGTCTCAGCGCCTGGCAATTAGTATAGAAGCACTGTCTTTGACTTCTCTGGATGTTTCCCAGGCGAGCTATTGAAAAGTAAATCCTAGACGCTCGATCTTGGTTATTTTCGCTTTCGCGGCTGGCAGCAAAGTTCAGAACCATGTTTCTGTGAATAACTCTTGAACCGTAAGTCACAGACGCTCGCTCTTGGTTGCATTCGTTTCAGCTCGTGGCAGCCAGTCTAAAAAACACTATCTTGGACTTCTCTGGATGTTTCCCAGGCGAGCTATTGGCAACATGTTCAGAACCACTGTTTCTGAGGCTAATTCTTGAACCGTAAGTCATAGACGCTCGATCTTGGCGGCATTCGTCTCAGCGCCTGGCAATTAGTATAAAAGCACTGTTTCCCACTGTTTCTGAGGCTAATTCTTGAACCGTAAGTCTTTGACGCTTGATCTTGGCGGCATTCGTCTCAGCGCCTGGCAATTAGTATAGAAACACTGTTTCCCACTGTTTCTGAGGCTAATTCTTGAACCGTAAGTCTTAGACTCTCGATCTTGGTTATTTTCGCTTTCGCGGCTGGCAGCAAAGTTCAGAACCATGTTTCTGTGAATAACTCTTGAACCGTAAGTCACAGACGCTCGCTCTTGGTTGCATTCGTTTCAGCTCGTGGCAGCCAGTCTAAAAAACACTATCTTGGACTTCTCTGGATGTTTCCCAGGCGAGCTATTGGCAGCATGTTCAGAACCACTGTTTCTGAGGCTAATTCTTGAACCGTAAGTCATAGACGCTCGATCTTGGCGGCATTCGTCTCAGCGCCTGGCAATTAGTATAAAAGCACTGTTTCCCACTGTTTCTGAGGCTAATTCTTGAACCGTAAGTCTTTGACGCTTGATCTTGGCGGCATTCGTCTCAGCGCCTGGCAATTAGTATAGAAACACTGTTTCCCACTGTTTCTGAGGCTAATTCTTGAACCGTAAGTCTTAGACTCTCGATCTTGGCGGCATTCGTCTCAGCGCCTGGCAATTAGTATAGAAGCACTGTCTTTGACTTTTCTCGCTGTTTCCCAGGCGAGCTATTGACAAGTAAATCCTAGACGCTCGATCTTGGTTACTTTCGCTTTCGCGGCTGGCAGCAAAGTTCAGAACCATGTTTCTGTGAATAACTCTTGAACCGTAAGTCACAGACGCTCGCTCTTGGTTGCATTCGTTTCAGCTCATGGCAGCCAGTCTAAAAAACACTATCTTGGACTTATCTGGATGTTTCCCAGGCGAGCAATTGAAAAGTAAATCCTAGACGCTCGATCTTGGTTATTTTCGCTTTCGCGGCAGGCAGCAAAGTTCAGAACCATGTTTCTGTGAATAACTCTTGAACCGTAAGTCACAGACGCTCGCTCTTGGTTGCATTCGTTTCAGCTCGTGGCAGCCAGTCTAAAAAACACTATCTTGGACTTCTCTGGATGTTTCCCAGGCGAGCTATTGGCAGCATGTTCAGAACCGCTGTTTCTGAGGCTAATTCTTGAACCGTAAGTCATAGACGCTCGATCTTGGCGGCATTCGTCTCAGCGCCTGGCAATTAGTATAGAAGCACTGTTTCCCACTGTTTCTGAGGCTAATTCTTGAACCGTAAGTCTTTGACGCTTGATCTTGGCGGCATTCGTCTCAGCGCCTGGCAATTAGTATAGAAACACTGTTTCCCACTGTTTCTGAGGCTAATTCTTGAACCGTAAGTCTTAGACGCTTGATCTTGGCGGTATTCGTCTCAGCGCCTGGCAATTAGTATAGAAGCACTGTCTTTGACTTACCTGGATGTTTCCCAGGCGAGCTATTCACAAGTAAATCCTAGACGCTCGATCTTGGTTACTTTCGCTTTCGCGGCTGGCAGCAAAGTTCAGAACCATGTTTCTGTGAATAACTCTTGAACCGTAAGTCACAGACGCTCGCTCTTGGTTGCATTCGTTTCAGCTCGTGGCAGCCAATCTAAAAAACACTATCTTGGACTTCTCTGGATGTTTCCCAGGCGAGCTATTGGCAGCATGTTTAGAACCACTGTTTCTGAGGCTAATTCTTGAACCGTAAGTCATAGACGCTCGATCTTGGCGGCATTCGTCTCAGCGCCTGGCAATTAGTATAGAAGCACTGTTTCCCACTGTTTCTGAGGCTAATTCTTGAACCGTAAGTCTTAGACGCTTGATCTTGGCGGCATTCGTCTCAGCGCCTGGCAATTAGTATAGAAGCACTGTCTTTGACTTCTCTGGATGTTTCCCAGGCGAGCTATTGACAAGTAAATCCTAGACGCTCGATCTTGGTTACTTTTGCTTTCGCGGCTGGCAGTAAAGTTCAGAACCATGTTTCTGTGAATAACTCTTGAACCGTAAGTCACAGACGCTCGCTCTTGGCTGCATTCGTTTCAGCTCGTGGCAGCCAGTCTAAAAAAACACTATCTTGGACTTCTCTGGATGTTTCCCAGGCGAGCTATTGGCAGCATGTTCAGAACCACTGTTTCTGAGGCTAATTCTTGAACCGTAAGTCATAGACGCTCGATCTTGGCGGCATTCGTCTCAGCGCCTGGCAATTAGTATAGAAACACTGTTTCCCACTGTTTCTGAGGCTAATTCTTGAACCGTAAGTCTTAGACTCTCGATCTTGGTTATTTTCGCTTTCGCGGCTGGCAGCAAAGTTCAGAACCATGTTTCTGTGAATAACTCTTGAACCGTAAGTCACAGACGCTCGCTCTTGGTTGCATTCGTTTCAGCTCGTGGCAGCCAGTCTAAAAAACACTATCTTGGACTTCTCTGGATGTTTCCCAGGCGAGCTATTGGCAGCATGTCAGAACCACTGTTTCTGAGGCTAATTCTTGAACCGTAAGTCATAGACGCTCGATCTTGGCGGCATTCGTCTCAGCGCCTGGCAATTAGTATAAAAGCACTGTTTCCCACTGTTTCTGAGGCTAATTCTTGAACCGTAAGTCTTTGACGCTTGATCTTGGCGGCATTCGTCTCAGCGCCTGGCAATTAGTATAGAAACACCGTTTCCCACTGTTCTGAGGCTAATTCTTGAACCGTAAGTCTTAGACTCTCGATCTTGGCGGCATTCGTCTCAGCGCCTGGCAATTAGTATAGAAGCACTGTCTTTGACTTTTCTCGCTGTTTCCCAGGCGAGCTATTGACAAGTAAATCCTAGACGCTCGATCTTGGTTACTTTCGCTTTCGCGGCTAGCAGCAAAGTTCAGAACCATGTTCTGTGAATAACTCTTGAACCGTAAGTCACAGACGCTCGCTCTTGGTTGCATTCGTTTCAGCTCATGGCAGCCAGTCTAAAAAACACTATCTTGGACTTCTCTGGATGTTTCCCAGACGAGCAATTGAAAAGTAAATCCTAGACGCTCGATCTTGGCGGCATTCGTCTCAGCGCCTGGCAATTAGTATAAAAGCACTGTTTCCCACTGTTTCTGAGGCTAATTCTTGAACCGTAAGTCTTTGACGCTTGATCTTGGCGGCATTCGTCTCAGCGCCTGGCAATTAGTATAGAAACACTGTTTCCCACTGTTTCTGAGGCTAATTCTTGAACCGTAAGTCTTAGACTCTCGATCTTGGCGGCATTCGTCTCAGCGCCTGGCAATTAGTATAGAAGCACTGTCTTTGACTTCTCTGGCTGTTTCCCAGGCGAGCTATTGACAAGTAAATCCTAGACGCTCGATCTTGATTACTTTCGCTTTCGCGGCTGGCAGCAAAGTTTAGAACCATGTTTCTGTGAATAACTCTTGAACCGTAAGTCACAGACGCTCGCTCTTGGTTGCATTCGTTTCAGCCTCATGGCAGCCAGTCTAAAAAACACTATCTTGGACTTCTCTGGATGTTTCCCAGGCGAGCTATTGAAAAGTAAATCCTAGACGCTCGATCTTGGTTATTTTCGCTTTCGCGGCTGGCAGCAAAGTTCAGAACCATGTTTCTGTGAATAACTCTTGAACCGTAAGTCACAGACGCTCGCTCTTGGTTGCATTCGTTTCAGCTCGTGGCAGCCAGTCTAAAAAACACTATCTTGGACTTCTCTGGATCTTTCCCAGGCGAGCTATTGGCAGCATGTTGAAAACCACTGTTTCTGAGGCTAATTCTTGAACCGTAAGTCATAGACGCTCGATCTTGGCGGCATTCGTCTCAGCGCCTGGCAATTAGTATAGAAGCACTGTTTCCCACTGTTTCTGAGGCTAATTCTTGAACCGTAAGTCTTTGACGCTTGATCTTGGCGGCATTCGTCTCAGCGCCTGGCAATTAGTATAGAAACACTGTTTCCCACTGTTTCTGAGGCTAATTCTTGAACCGTAAGTCTTAGACGCTTGATCTTGGCGGTATTCGTCTCAGCGCCTGGCAATTAGTATAGAAGCACTGTCTTTGACTTATCTGGATGTTTCCCAGGCGAGCTATTCACAAGTAAATCCTAGACGCTCGATCTTGGTTACTTTCGCTTTCGCGGCTGGCAGCAAAGTTCAGAACCATGTTTCTGTGAATAACTCTTGAACCGTAAGTGACAGACGCTCGCTCTTGGCTGCATTCGTTTCAGCTCGTGGCAGCCAGTCTAAAAAACACTATCTTGGACTTCTCTGGATGTTTCCCAGGCGAGCTATTGGCAGCATGTTCAGTACCACTGTTTCTGAGGCTAATTCTTGAACCGTAAGTCATAGACGCTCGATCTTGGCGGCATTTGTCTCAGCGCCTGGCAATTAGTATAGAAGCACTGTCTTTGACTTCTCTGGATGTTTCCCAGGCGAGCTATTGACAAGTAAATCCTAGACGCTCGATCTTGGTTACTTTTGCTTTCGCGGCTGGCAGTAAAGTTCAGAACCATGTTTCTGTGAATAACTCTTGATCCGTAAGTCAATGACGCTCGCTCTTGGCGGCATTCGTCTCAGCGCCTGGCAATTAGTATAGAAACACTGTTTCCCACTGTTTCTGAGGCTAATTCTTGAACCGTAAGTCTTAGACGCTCGATCTTGGCGGCATTCGTCTCAGCGCCTGGCAATTAGTATAGAAGCACTGTCTTTGACTTCTCTGGATGTTTCCCAGGCGAGCTATTGACAAGTAAATCCTAGACGCTCGATCTATGTTATTTTCGCTTTCGCGGCTGGCAGCAAAGTTCAGAACCATGTTTCTGTGAATAACTCTTGAACCGTAAGTCACAGACGCTCGCTCTTGGCTGCATTCGTTTCAGCTCGTGGCAGCCAGTCTAAAAAACACTATCTTGGACTTCTCTGGATGTTTCCCAGGCGAGCTATTGGCAGCATGTTTAGAACAACTGTTTCTGAGGCTAATTCTTGAACCGTAAGTCTTAGACGCTCGATCTTGGCGGCATTCGTCTCAGCGCCTGGCAATTAGTATAGTAGCACTGTCTTTGACTTCTCTGGATGTTTCCCAGGCGAGCTATTGACAAGTAAATCCTAGACGCTCGATCTTGGTTACTTTCGCTTTCGCGGCTGGCAGCAAAGTTCAGAACCATGTTTCTGTGAATAACTCTTGAACCGTAAGTCACAGACGCTCGCTCTTGGTTGCATTCGTTTCAGCTCGTGGCAGCCAGTCTAAGAAACACTATCTTGGACTTCTCTGGATGTTTCCCAGGCGAGCAATTGGCAACATGTTCAAAACCACTGTTTCTGAGGCTAATTCTTGAACCGTAAGTCATAGACGCTCGATCTTGGCGGCATTCGTCTCAGTGCCTGGCAATTAGTATAGAAGCACTGTTTCCCACTGTTTCTGAGGCTAATTCTTGAACCGTAAGTCTTAGACGCTTGATCTTGGCGGCATTCGTCTCAGCGCCTGGCAATTAGTATAGAAGCACTGTCTTTGACTTCTCTGGATGTTTCCCAGGCGAGCTATTGACAAGTAAATCCTAGACGCTCGATCTTGGTTACTTTTGCTTTCGCGGCTGGCAGTAAAGTTCAGAACCATGTTTCTGTGAATAACTCTTGATCCGTAAGTCAATGACGCTCGCTCTTGGCGGCATTCGTCTCAGCGCCTGGCAATTAGTATAGAAACACTGTTTCCCACTGTTTCTGAGGCTAATTCTTGAACCGTAAGTCTTAGACGCTCGATCTTGGCGGCATTCGTCTCAGCGCCTGGCAATTAGTATAGAAGCACTGTCTTTGACTTCTCTGGATGTTTCCCAGGCGAGCTATTGACAAGTAAATCCTAGACGCTCGATCTATGTTATTTTCGCTTTCGCGGCTGGCAGCAAAGTTCAGAACCATGTTTCTGTGAATAACTCTTGAACCGTAAGTCACAGACGCTCGCTCTTGGCTGCATTCGTTTCAGCTCGTGGCAGCCAGTCTAAAAAACACTATCTTGGACTTCTCTGGATGTTTCCCAGCCGAGCTATTGGCAGCATGTTTAGAACCACTGTTTCTGAGGCTAATTCTTGAACCGTAAGTCATAGACGCTCGATCTTGGCGGCATTCGTCTCAGCGCCTGGCAATTAGTATAGAAGCACTGTTTCCCACTGTTTCTGAGGCTAATTCTTGAACCGTAAGTCTTAGACGCTCGATCTTGGCGGCATTCGTCTCAGCGCCTGGCAATTAGTATAGAAGCACTGTCTTTGACTTCTCTGGCTGTTTCCCATGCGAGCTATTGACAAGTAAATCCTAGACGCTCGATCTTGGTTACTTTCGCTTTCGCGGCTGGCAGCAAAGTTCAGAACCATGTTTCTGTGAATAACTCTTGAACCGTAAGTC
Source organism: Rhinoderma darwinii (assembly GCF_050947455.1). NCBI lineage: Eukaryota > Metazoa > Chordata > Amphibia > Anura > Rhinodermatidae > Rhinoderma > Rhinoderma darwinii. The sequence goes on along the minus strand of NW_027463310.1, from coordinate 21,966 downwards.
ACAGACGCTCGCTCTTGGTTGCATTCGTTTCAGCTCGTGGCAGCCAGTCTAAAAAACACTATCTTGGACTTCTCTGGCTGTTTCCCAGGCGAGCTATTGACAAGTAAATCCTAGACGCTCGATCTTGGTTACTTTCGCTTTCGCGGCTGGCAGCAAAGTTCAGAACCATGTTTCTGTGAATAACTCTTGAACCGTAAGTGACAGACGCTCGCTCTTGGCTGCATTCGTTTCAGCTCGTGGCAGCCAGTCTAAAAAACACTATCTTGGACTTCTCTCAATGTTTCCCAGGTGAGCTATTGGCAGCATGTTCAGAACCACTGTTTCTGAGGCTAATTCTTGAACCGTAAGTCATAGACGCTCGATCTTGGCGGCATTCTTCTCAGCGCCTGGCAATTAGTATAGAAACACTGTTTCCCACTGTTTCTGAGGCTAATTCTTGAACCGTAAGTCTTAGACGCTCGATCTTGGCGGCATTCGTCTCAGCGCCTGGCAATTAGTATAGAAGCACTGTCTTTGACTTCTCTGGATATTTCGCAGGCGAGCTATTGACAAGTAAATCCTAGACGCTCGATCTTGGTTATTTCGCTTTCGCGGCTGGCAGCAAAGTTCAGAACCATGTTTCTGTGAATAACTCTTGAACCGTAAGTCACAGACGCTCGCTCTTGGTTGCATTCGTTTCAGCTCGTGGCAGCCAGTCTAAAAAACACTATCTTGGACTTCTCTGGATGTTTCCCAGGCGAGCTATTGGCAGCATGTTCAGAACCACTGTTTCTGAGGCTAATTCTTGAACCGTAAGTCATAGACGCTCGATCTTGGCGGCATTCGTCTCAGCGCCTGGCAATTAGTATAAAAGCACTGTTTCCCACTGTTTCTGAGGCTAATTCTTGAACCGTAAGTCTTTGACGCTTGATCTTGGCGGCATTCGTCTCAGCGACTGGCAATTAGTATAGAAACACTGTTTCCCACTGTTTCTGAGGCTAATTCTTGAACCGTAAGTCTTAGACGCTCGATCTTGGCGGCATTCGTCTCAGCGCCTGGCAATTAGTATAGAAGCACTGTCTTTGACTTCTCTGGCTGTTTCCCAGGCGAGCTATTGACAAGTAAATCCTAGACGCTCGATCTTGGTTACTTTCGCTTTCGCGGCTGGCAGCAAAGTTCAGAACCATGTTTCTGTGAATAACTCTTGAACCGTAAGTCACAGACGCTCGCTCTTGGTTGCATTCGTTTAAGCTCGTGGCAGCCAGTCTAAAAAACACTATCTTGGACTTCTCTGGATGTTTCCCAGGCGAGCTATTGGCAGCATGTTCAAAACCACTGTTTCTGAGGCTAATTCTTGAACCGTAAGTCATAGACGCTTGATCTTGGCGGCATTCGTCTCAGCGCCTGGCAATTAGTATAGAAGCACTGTTTCCCACTGTTTCTGAGGCTAATTCTTGAACCGTAAGTCTTTGACGCTTGATCTTGGCGGCATTCGTCTCAGCGCCTGGCAATTAGTATAGAAACACTGTTTCCCACTGTTTCTGAGGCTAATTCTTGAACCGTAAGTCTTAGACTCTCGATCTTGGTTATTTTCGCTTTCGCGGCTGGCAGCAAAGTTCAGAACCATGTTTCTGTGAATAACTCTTGAACCGTAAGTCACAGACGCTCGCTCTTGGTTGCATTCGTTTCAGCTCGTGGCAGCCAGTCTAAAAAACACTATCTTGGACTTCTCTGGATGTTTCCCAGGCGAGCTATTGGCAGCATGTTCAGAACCACTGTTTCTGAGGCTAATTCTTGAACCGTAAGTCATAGACGCTCGATCTTGGCGGCATTCGTCTCAGCGCCTGGCAATTAGTATAAAAGCACTGTTTCCCACTGTTTCTGAGGCTAATTCTTGAACCGTAAGTCTTTGACGCTTGATCTTGGCGGCATTCGTCTCAGCGCCTGGCAATTAGTATAGAAACACTGTTTCCCACTGTTTCTGAGGCTAATTCTTGAACCGTAAGTCTTAGACTCTCGATCTTGGCGGAATTCGTCTCAGCGCCTGGCGATTAGTATAGAAGCACTGTCTTTGACTTTTCTCGCTGTTTCCCAGGCGAGCTATTGACAAGTAAATCCTAGACGCTCGATCTTGGTTACTTTCGCTTTCGCGGCTGGCAGCAAAGTTCAGAACCATGTTTCTGTGAATAACTCTTGAACCGTAAGTCACAGACGCTCGCTCTTGGTTGCATTCGTTTCAGCTCATGGCAGCCAGTCTAAAAAACACTATCTTGGACTTCTCTGGATGTTTCCCAGGCGAGCTTTTGAAAAGTAAATCCTAGACGCTCGATCTTGGTTATTTTCGCTTTCGCGGCTGGCAGCAAAGTTCAGAACCATGTTTCTGTGAATAACTCTTGAACCGTAAGTCACAGACGCTCGCTCTTGGTTGCATTCGTTTCAGCTCGTGGCAGCCAGTCTAAAAAACACTATCTTGGACTTCTCTGGATGTTTCCCAGGCGAGCTATTGGCAGCATGTTCAGAACCACTGTTTCTGAGGCTAATTCTTGAACCGTAAGTCATAGACGCTCGATCTTGGTGGCATTCGTCTCAGCGCCTGGCAATTAGTATAAAAGCACTGTTTCCCACTGTTTCTGAGGCTAATTCTTGAACCGTAAGTCTTTGACGCTTGATCTTGGCGGCATTCGTCTCAGCGCCTGGCAATTAGTATAGAAACACTGTTTCCCACTGTTTCTGAGGCTAATTCTTGAACCGTAAGTCTTAGATGCTCGATCTTGGCGGAATTCGTCTCAGCGCCTGGCAATTAGTATAGAAGCACTGTCTTTGACTTCTCTGGCTGTTTCCCAGGCGAGCTATTGACAAGTAAATCCTAGACGCTCGATCTTGGTTATTTCGCTTTCGCGGCTGGCAGCAAAGTTCAGAACCATGTTTCTGTGAATAACTCTTGAACCGTAAGTCACAGACGCTCGCTCTTGGTTGCATTCGTTTCAGCTCGTGGCAGCCAGTCTAAAAAACACTATCTTGGACTTCTCTGGATGTTTCCCAGGCGAGCTATTGGCAGCATGTTTAGAACCACTGTTTCTGAGGCTAATTCTTGATCCGTAAGTCATAGACGCTCGATCTTGGCGGCATTCGTCTCAGCGCCTGGCAATTAGTATAGAAGCACTGTTTCCCACTGTTTCTGAGGCTAATTCTTGAACCGTAAGTCTTAGACGCTTGATCTTGGCGGCATTCGTCTCAGCGCCTGGCAATTAGTATAGAAGCACTGTCTTTGACTTCTCTGGATGTTTCCCAGGCGAGCTATTGACAAGTAAATCCTAGACGCTCGATCTTGGTTACTTTTGCTTTCGCGGCTGGCAGTAAAGTTCAGAACCATGTTTCTGTGAATAACTCTTGAACCGTAAGTCACAGACGCTCGCTCTTGGCTGCATTCGTTTCAGCTCGTGGCAGCCAGTCTAAAAAAACACTATCTTGGACTTCTCTGGATGTTTCCCAGGCGAGCTATTGGCAGCATGTTCAGAACCACTGTTTCTGAGGCTAATTCTTGAACCGTAAGTCATAGACGCTCGATCTTGGCGGCATTCGTCTCAGCGCCTGGCAATTAGTATAAAAGCACTGTTTCCCACTGTTTCTGAGGCTAATTCTTGAACCGTAAGTCTTTGACGCTTGATCTTGGCGGCATTCGTCTCAGCGACTGGCAATTAGTATAGAAACACTGTTTCCCACTGTTTCTGAGGCTAATTCTTGAACCGTAAGTCTTAGACGCTCGATCTTGGCGGCATTCGTCTCAGCGCCTGGCAATTAGTATAGAAGCACTGTCTTTGACTTCTCTGGCTGTTTCCCAGGCGAGCTATTGACAAGTAAATCCTAGACGCTCGATCTTGGTTACTTTCGCTTTCGCGGCTGGCAGCAAAGTTCAGAACCATGTTTCTGTGAATAACTCTTGAACCGTAAGTCACAGACGCTCGCTCTTGGTTGCATTCGTTTAAGCTCGTGGCAGCCAGTCTAAAAAACACTATCTTGGACTTCTCTGGATGTTTCCCAGGCGAGCTATTGGCAGCATGTTCAAAACCACTGTTTCTGAGGCTAATTCTTGAACCGTAAGTCATAGACGCTTGATCTTGGCGGCATTCGTCTCAGCGCCTGGCAATTAGTATAGAAGCACTGTTTCCCACTGTTTCTGAGGCTAATTCTTGAACCGTAAGTCTTTGACGCTTGATCTTGGCGGCATTCGTCTCAGCGCCTGGCAATTAGTATAGAAACACTGTTTCCCACTGTTTCTGAGGCTAATTCTTGAACCGTAAGTCTTAGACTCTCGATCTTGGTTATTTTCGCTTTCGCGGCTGGCAGCAAAGTTCAGAACCATGTTTCTGTGAATAACTCTTGAACCGTAAGTCACAGACGCTCGCTCTTGGTTGCATTCGTTTCAGCTCGTGGCAGCCAGTCTAAAAAACACTATCTTGGACTTCTCTGGATGTTTCCCAGGCGAGCTATTGGCAGCATGTTCAGAACCACTGTTTCTGAGGCTAATTCTTGAACCGTAAGTCATAGACGCTCGATCTTGGCGGCATTCGTCTCAGCGCCTGGCAATTAGTATAAAAGCACTGTTTCCCACTGTTTCTGAGGCTAATTCTTGAACCGTAAGTCTTTGACGCTTGATCTTGGCGGCATTCGTCTCAGCGCCTGGCAATTAGTATAGAAACACTGTTTCCCACTGTTTCTGAGGCTAATTCTTGAACCGTAAGTCTTAGACTCTCGATCTTGGCGGCATTCGTCTCAGCGCCTGGCAATTAGTATAGAAGCACTGTCTTTGACTTTTCTCGCTGTTTCCCAGGCGAGCTATTGACAAGTAAATCCTAGACGCTCGATCTTGGTTACTTTCGCTTTCGCGGCTGGCAGCAAAGTTCAGAACCATGTTTCTGTGAATAACTCTTGAACCGTAAGTCACAGACGCTCGCTCTTGGTTGCATTCGTTTCAGCTCATGGCAGCCAGTCTAAAAAACACTATCTTGGACTTCTCTGGATGTTTCCCAGGCGAGCTTTTGAAAAGTAAATCCTAGACGCTCGATCTTGGTTATTTTCGCTTTCGCGGCTGGCAGCAAAGTTCAGAACCATGTTTCTGTGAATAACTCTTGAACCGTAAGTCACAGACGCTCGCTCTTGGTTGCATTCGTTTCAGCTCGTGGCAGCCAGTCTAAAAAACACTATCTTGGACTTCTCTGGATGTTTCCCAGGCGAGCTATTGGCAGCATGTTCAGAACCACTGTTTCTGAGGCTAATTCTTGAACCGTAAGTCATAGACGCTCGATCTTGGTGGCATTCGTCTCAGCGCCTGGCAATTAGTATAAAAGCACTGTTTCCCACTGTTTCTGAGGCTAATTCTTGAACCGTAAGTCTTTGACGCTTGATCTTGGCGGCATTCGTCTCAGCGCCTGGCAATTAGTATAGAAACACTGTTTCCCACTGTTTCTGAGGCTAATTCTTGAACCGTAAGTCTTAGATGCTCGATCTTGGCGGAATTCGTCTCAGCGCCTGGCAATTAGTATAGAAGCACTGTCTTTGACTTCTCTGGCTGTTTCCCAGGCGAGCTATTGACAAGTAAATCCTAGACGCTCGATCTTGGTTACTTTCGCTTTCGCGGCTGGCAGCAAAGTTCAGAACCATGTTTCTGTGAATAACTCTTGAACCGTAAGTCACAGACGCTCGCTCTTGGTTGCATTCGTTTCAGCTCATGGCAGCCAGTCTAAAAAACACTATCTTGGACTTCTCTGGATGTTTCCCAGGCGAGCTATTGAAAAGTAAATCCTAGACGCTCGATCTTGGTTATTTTCGCTTTCGCGGCTGGCAGCAAAGTTCAGAACCATGTTTCTGTGAATAACTCTTGAACCGTAAGTCACAGACGCTCGCTCTTGGTTGCATTCGTTTCAGCTCGTGGCAGCCAGTCTAAAAAACACTATCTTGCACTTCTCTGGATGTTTCCCAGGCGAGCTATTGGCAGCATGTTCAGTACCACTGTTTCTGAGGCTAATTCTTGAACCGTAAGTCATAGACGCTCGATCTTGGCGGCATTTGTCTCAGCGCCTGGCAATTAGTATAGAAGCACTGTCTTTGACTTCTCTGGATGTTTCCCAGGCGAGCTATTGAAAAGTAAATCCTAGACGCTCGATCTTGGTTATTTTCGCTTTCGCGGCTGGCAGCAAAGTTCAGAACCATGTTTCTGTGAATAACTCTTGAACCGTAAGTCACAGACGCTCGCTCTTGGTTGCATTCGTTTCAGCTCGTGGCAGCCAGTCTAAAAAACACTATCTTGGACTTCTCTGGATGTTTCCCAGGCGAGCTATTGGCAGCATGTTCAAAACCACTGTTTCTGAGGCTAATTCTTGAACCGTAAGTCATAGACGCTCGATCTTGGCGGCATTCGTCTCAGCGCCTGGCAATTAGTATAGAAGCACTGTTTCCCACTGTTTCTGAGGCTAATTCTTGAACCGTAAGTCTTTGACGCTTGATCTTGGCGGCATTCGTCTCAGCGCCTGGCAATTAGTATAGAAACACTGTTTCCCACTGTTTCTGAGGCTAATTCTTGAACCGTAAGTCTTAGACGCTTGATCTTGGCGGTATTCGTCTCAGCGCCTGGCAATTAATATAGAAGCACTGTCTTTGACTTATCTGGATGTTTCCCAGGCGAGCTATTCACAAGTAAATCCTAGACGCTCGATCTTGGTTACTTTCGCTTTCGCGGCTGGCAGCAAAGTTCAGAACCATGTTTCTGTGAATAACTCTTGAACCGTAAGTGACAGACGCTCGCTCTTGGCTGCATTCGTTTCAGCTCGTGGCAGCCAGTCTAAAAAACACTATCTTGGACTTCTCTGGATGTTTCCCAGGCGAGCTATTGGCAGCATGTTCAGTACCACTGTTTCTGAGGCTAATTCTTGAACCGTAAGTCATAGACGCTCGATCTTGGCGGCATTTTTCTCAGCGCCTGGCAATTAGTATAGAAGCACTGTCTTTGACTTATCTGGATGTTTCCCAGGCGAGCTATTCACAAGTAAATCCTAGACGCTCGATCTTGGTTACTTTCGCTTTCGCGGCTGGCAGCAAAGTTCAGAACCATGTTTCTGTGAATAACTCTTGAACCGTAAGTGACAGACGCTCGCTCTTGGCTGCATTCGTTTCAGCTCGTGGCAGCCAGTCTAAAAAACACTATCTTGGACTTCTCTGGATGTTTCCCAGGCGAGCTATTGGCAGCATGTTCAGAACCACTGTTTCTGAGGCTAATTCTTGAACCGTAAGTCATAGACGCTCGATCTTGGCGGCATTCGTCTCAGCGCCTGGCAATTAGTATAAAAGCACTGTTTCCCACTGTTTCTGAGGCTAATTCTTGAACCGTAAGTCTTTGACGCTTGATCTTGGCGGCATTCGTCTCAGCGCCTGGCAATTAGTATAGAAACACTGTTTCCCACTGTTTCTGAGGCTAATTCTTGAACCGTAAGTCTTAGATGCTCGATCTTGGCGGCATTCGTCTCAGCGCCTGGCAATTAGTATAGAAGCACTGTCTTTGACTTCTCTGGCTGTTTCCCAGGCGAGCTATTGACAAGTAAATCCTAGACGCTCGATCTTGGTTACTTTCGCTTTCGCGGCTGGCAGCAAAGTTCAGAACCATGTTTCTGTGAATAACTCTTGAACCGTAAGTCACAGACGCTCGCTCTTGGCTGCATTCGTTTCAGCTCGTGGCAGCCAGTCTAAAAAACACTATCTTGGACTTCTCTGGATGTTTCCCAGGCGAGCTATTGGCAGCATGTTCAGAACCACTGTTTCTAAGGCTAATTCTTGAAACGTAAGTCATAGACGCTCGATCTTGGCGGCATTTGTCTCAGCGCCTGGCATTTAGTATAGAAGCACTGTCTTTGACTTCTCTGGATGTTTCCCAGGCGAGCTATTGAAAAGTAAATCCTAGACGCTCGATCTTGGTTATTTTCGCTTTCGCGGCTGGCAGCAAAGTTCAGAACCATGTTTCTGTGAATAACTCTTGAACCGTAAGTCACAGACGCTCGCTCTTGGTTGCATTCGTTTCAGCTCGTGGCAGCCAGTCTAAAAAACACTATCTTGGACTTCTCTGGATGTTTCCCAGGCGAGCTATTGGCAACATGTTCAGAACCACTGTTTCTGAGGCTAATTCTTGAACCGTAAGTCATAGACGCTCGATCTTGGCGGCATTCGTCTCAGCGCCTGGCAATTAGTATAAAAGCACTGTTTCCCACTGTTTCTGAGGCTAATTCTTGAACCGTAAGTCTTTGACGCTTGATCTTGGCGGCATTCGTCTCAGCGCCTGGCAATTAGTATAGAAACACTGTTTCCCACTGTTTCTGAGGCTAATTCTTGAACCGTAAGTCTTAGACTCTCGATCTTGGTTATTTTCGCTTTCGCGGCTGGCAGCAAAGTTCAGAACCATGTTTCTGTGAATAACTCTTGAACCGTAAGTCACAGACGCTCGCTCTTGGTTGCATTCGTTTCAGCTCGTGGCAGCCAGTCTAAAAAACACTGTCTTTGACTTCTCTGGCTGTTTCCCAGGCGAGCTATTGACAAGTAAATCCTAGACGCTCGATCTTGGTTACTTTCGCTTTCGCGGCTGGCAGCAAAGTTCAGAACCATGTTTCTGTGAATAACTCTTGAACCGTAAGTCACAGACGCTCGCTCTTGGCTGCATTCGTTTCAGCTCGTGGCAGCCAGTCTAAAAAACACTATCTTGGACTTCTCTGGATGTTTCCCAGACGAGCTATTGGCAGCATGTTCAGAACCACTGTTTCTAAGGCTAATTCTTGAACCGTAAGTCATAGACGCTCGATCTTGGCGGCATTTGTCTCAGCGCCTGGCAATTAGTATAGAAGCACTGTCTTTGACTTCTCTGGATGTTTCCCAGGCGAGCTATTGAAAAGTAAATCCTAGACGCTCGATCTTGGTTATTTTCGCTTTCGCGGCTGGCAGCAAAGTTCAGAACCATGTTTCTGTGAATAACTCTTGAACCGTAAGTCACAGACGCTCGCTCTTGGTTGCATTCGTTTCAGCTCGTGGCAGCCAGTCTAAAAAACACTATCTTGGACTTCTCTGGATGTTTCCCAGGCGAGCTATTGGCAACATGTTCAGAACCACTGTTTCTGAGGCTAATTCTTGAACCGTAAGTCATAGACGCTCGATCTTGGCGGCATTCGTCTCAGCGCCTGGCAATTAGTATAAAAGCACTGTTTCCCACTGTTTCTGAGGCTAATTCTTGAACCGTAAGTCTTTGACGCTTGATCTTGGCGGCATTCGTCTCAGCGCCTGGCAATTAGTATAGAAACACTGTTTCCCACTGTTTCTGAGGCTAATTCTTGAACCGTAAGTCTTAGACTCTCGATCTTGGTTATTTTCGCTTTCGCGGCTGGCAGCAAAGTTCAGAACCATGTTTCTGTGAATAACTCTTGAACCGTAAGTCACAGACGCTCGCTCTTGGTTGCATTCGTTTCAGCTCGTGGCAGCCAGTCTAAAAAACACTATCTTGGACTTCTCTGGATGTTTCCCAGGCGAGCTATTGGCAGCATGTTCAGAACCACTGTTTCTGAGGCTAATTCTTGAACCGTAAGTCATAGACGCTCGATCTTGGCGGCATTCGTCTCAGCGCCTGGCAATTAGTATAAAAGCACTGTTTCCCACTGTTTCTGAGGCTAATTCTTGAACCGTAAGTCTTTGACGCTTGATCTTGGCGGCATTCGTCTCAGCGCCTGGCAATTAGTATAGAAACAGTTTCCCACTGTTTCTGAGGCTAATTCTTGAACCGTAAGTCTTAGACTCTCGATCTTGGCGGCATTCGTCTCAGCGCCTGGCAATTAGTATAGAAGCACTGTCTTTGACTTTTCTCGCTGTTTCCCAGGCGAGCTATTGACAAGTAAATCCTAGACGCTCGATCTTGGTTACTTTCGCTTTCGCGGCTGGCAGCAAAGTTCAGAACCATGTTTCTGTGAATAACTCTTGAACCGTAAGTCACAGACGCTCGCTCTTGGTTGCATTCGTTTCAGCTCATGGCAGCCAGTCTAAAAAACACTATCTTGGACTTCTCTGGATGTTTCCCAGGCGAGCTTTTGAAAAGTAAATCCTAGACGCTCGATCTTGGTTATTTTCGCTTTCGCGGCTGGCAGCAAAGTTCAGAACCATGTTTCTGTGAATAACTCTTGAACCGTAAGTCACAGACGCTCGCTCTTGGTTGCATTCGTTTCAGCTCGTGGCAGCCAGTCTAAAAAACACTATCTTGGACTTCTCTGGATGTTTCCCAGGCGAGCTATTGGCAGCATGTTCAGAACCACTGTTTCTGAGGCTAATTCTTGAACCGTAAGTCATAGACGCTCGATCTTGGCGGCATTCGTCTCAGCGCCTGGCAATTAGTATAAAAGCACTGTTTCCCACTGTTTCTGAGGCTAATTCTTGAACCGTAAGTCTTTGACGCTTGATCTTGGCGGCATTCGTCTCAGCGCCTGGCAATTAGTATAGAAACACTGTTTCCCACTGTTTCTGAGGCTAATTCTTGAACCGTAAGTCTTAGATGCTCGATCTTGGCGGAATTCGTCTCAGCGCCTGGCAATTAGTATAGAAGCACTGTCTTTGACTTCTCTGGCTGTTTCCCAGGCGAGCTATTGACAATTAAATCCTAGACGCTCGATCTTGGTTACTTTCGCTTTCGCGGCTGGCAGCAAAGTTCAGAACCATGTTTCTGTGAATAACTCTTGAACCGTAAGTCACAGACGCTCGCTCTTGGCTGCATTCGTTTCAGCTCGTGGCAGCCAGTCTAAAAAACACTATCTTGGACTTCTCTGGATGTTTCCCAGGCGAGCTATTGGCAGAATGTTCAGAACCACTGTTTCTAAGGCTAATTCTTGAACCGTAAGTCATAGACGCTCGATCTTGGCGGCATTTGTCTCAGCGCCTGGCAATTAGTATAGAAGCACTGTCTTTGACTTCTCTGGATGTTTCCCAGGCGAGCTATTGAAAAGTAAATCCTAGACGCTCGATCTTGGTTATTTTCGCTTTCGCGGCTGGCAGCAAAGTTCAGAACCATGTTTCTGTGAATAACTCTTGAACCGTAAGTCACAGACGCTCGCTCTTGGTTGCATTCGTTTCAGCTCGTGGCAGCCAGTCTAAAAAACACTATCTTGGACTTCTCTGGATGTTTCCCAGGCGAGCTATTGGCAACATGTTCAGAACCACTGTTTCTGAGGCTAATTCTTGAACCGTAAGTCATAGACGCTCGATCTTGGCGGCATTCGTCTCAGCGCCTGGCAATTAGTATAAAAGCACTGTTTCCCACTGTTTCTGAGGCTAATTCTTGAACCGTAAGTCTTTGACGCTTGATCTTGGCGGCATTCGTCTCAGCGCCTGGCAATTAGTATAGAAACACTGTTTCCCACTGTTTCTGAGGCTAATTCTTGAACCGTAAGTCTTAGACTCTCGATCTTGGTTATTTTCGCTTTCGCGGCTGGCAGCAAAGTTCAGAACCATGTTTCTGTGAATAACTCTTGAACCGTAAGTCACAGACGCTCGCTCTTGGTTGCATTCGTTTCAGCTCATGGCAGCCAGTCTAAAAAACACTATCTTGGACTTCTCTGGATGTTTCCCAGGCGAGCTATTGGCAGCATGTTCAGAACCACTGTTTCTGAGGCTAATTCTTGAACCGTAAGTCATAGACGCTCGATCTTGGCGGCATTCGTCTCAGCGCCTGGCAATTAGTATAGAAGCACTGTTTCCCACTGTTTCTGAGGCTAATTCTTGAACCGTAAGTCTTTGACGCTTGATCTTGGCGGCATTCGTCTCAGCGCCTGGCAATTAGTATAGAAACACTGTTTCCCACTGTTTCTGAGGCTAATTCTTGAACCGTAAGTCTTAGACGCTTGATCTTGGCGGTATTCGTCTCAGCGCCTGGCAATTAGTATAGAAGCACTGTCTTTGACTTATCTGGATGTTTCCCAGGCGAGCTATTCACAAGTAAATCCTAGACGCTCGATCTTGGTTACTTTCGCTTTCGCGGCTGGCAGCAAAGTTCAGAACCATGTTTCTGTGAATAACTCTTGAACCGTAAGTGACAGACGCTCGCTCTTGGCTGCATTCGTTTCAGCTCGTGGCAGCCAGTCTAAAAAACACTATCTTGGACTTCTCTGGATGTTTCCCAGGCGAGCTATTGGCAGCATGTTCAGTACCACTGTTTCTGAGGCTAATTCTTGAACCGTAAGTCATAGACGCTCGATCTTGGCGGCATTTGTCTCAGCGCCTGGCAATTAGTATAGAAGCACTGTCTTTGACTTCTCTGGATGTTTCCCAGGCGAGCTATTGAAAAGTAAATCCTAGACGCTCGATCTTGGTTATTTTCGCTTTCGCGGCTGGCAGCAAAGTTCCGAACCATGTTTCTGTGAATAACTCTTGAACCGTAAGTCACAGACGCTCGCTCTTGGCTGCATTCGTTTAAGCTCGTGGCAGCCAGTCTAAAAAACACTATCTTGGACTTCTCTGGATGTTTCCCAGGCGAGCTATTGGCAGCATGTTCAAAACCACTGTTTCTGAGGCTAATTCTTGAACCGTAAGTCATAGACGCTCGATCTTGGCGGCATTCGTCTCAGCGCCTGGCAATTAGTATAGAAGCACTGTTTCCCACTGTTTCTGAGGCTAATTCTTGAACCGTAAGTCTTTGACGCTTGATCTTGGCGGCATTCGTCTCAGCGCCTGGCAATTAGTATAGAAACACTGTTTCCCACTGTTTCTGAGGCTAATTCTTGAACCGTAAGTCTTAGACGCTTGATCTTGGCGGTATTCGTCTCAGCGCCTGGCAATTAGTATAGAAGCACTGTCTTTGACTTATCTGGATGTTTCCCAGGCGAGCTATTCACAAGTAAATCCTAGACGCTCGATCTTGGTTACTTTCGCTTTCGCGGCTGGCAGCAAAGTTCAGAACCATGTTTCTGTGAATAACTCTTGAACCGTAAGTGACAGACGCTCGCTCTTGGCTGCATTCGTTTCAGCTCGTGGCAGCCAGTCTAAAAAACACTATCTTGGACTTCTCTGGATGTTTCCCAGGCGAGCTATTGGCAGCATGTTCAGTACCACTGTTTCTGAGGCTAATTCTTGAACCGTAAGTCATAGACGCTCGATCTTGGCGGCATTTTTCTCAGCGCCTGGCAATTAGTATAGAAGCACTGTCTTTGACTTATCTGGATGTTTCCCAGGCGAGCTATTCACAAGTAAATCCTAGACGCTCGATCTTGGTTACTTTCGCTTTCGCGGCTGGCAGCAAAGTTCAGAACCATGTTTCTGTGAATAACTCTTGAACCGTAAGTGACAGACGCTCACTCTTGGCTGCATTCGTTTCAGCTCGTGGCAGCCAGTCTAAAAAACACTATCTTGGACTTCTCTGGATGTTTCCCAGGCGAGCTATTGGCAGCATGTTCAGAACCACTGTTTCTGAGGCTAATTCTTGAACCGTAAGTCATAGACGCTCGATCTTGGCGGCATTCGTCTCAGCGCCTGGCAATTAGTATAAAAGCACTGTTTCCCACTGTTTCTGAGGCTAATTCTTGAACCGTAAGTCTTTGACGCTTGATCTTGGCGGCATTCGTCTCAGCGCCTGGCAATTAGTATAGAAACACTGTTTCCCACTGTTTCTGAGGCTAATTCTTGAACCGTAAGTCTTAGATGCTCGATCTTGGCGGCATTCGTCTCAGCGCCTGGCAATTAGTATAGAAGCACTGTCTTTGACTTCTCTGGCTGTTTCCCAGGCGAGCTATTGACAAGTAAATCCTAGACGCTCGATCTTGGTTACTTTCGCTTTCGCGGCTGGCAGCAAAGTTCAGAACCATGTTTCTGTGAATAACTCTTGAACCGTAAGTCACAGACGCTCGCTCTTGGCTGCATTCGTTTCAGCTCGTGGCAGCCAGTCTAAAAAACACTATCTTGGACTTCTCTGGATGTTTCCCAGGCGAGCTATTGGCAGCATGTTCAGAACCACTGTTTCTAAGGCTAATTCTTGAACCGTAAGTCATAGACGCTCGATCTTGGCGGCATTTGTCTCAGCGCCTGGCATTTAGTATAGAAGCACTGTCTTTGACTTCTCTGGATGTTTCCCAGGCGAGCTATTGAAAAGTAAATCCTAGACGCTCGATCTTGGTTATTTTCGCTTTCGCGGCTGGCAGCAAAGTTCAGAACCATGTTTCTGAGGCTAATTCTTGAACCGTAAGTCATAGACGCTCGATCTTGGCGGCATTCGTCTCAGCGCCTGGCAATTAGTATAAAAGCACTGTTTCCCACTGTTTCTGAGGCTAATTCTTGAACCGTAAGTCTTTGACGCTTGATCTTGGCGGCATTCGTCTCAGCGCCTGGCAATTAGTATAGAAACACTGTTTCCCACTGTTTCTGAGGCTAATTCTTGAACCGTAAGTCTTAGACTCTCGATCTTGGTTATTTTCGCTTTCGCGGCTGGCAGCAAAGTTCAGAACCATGTTTCTGTGAATAACTCTTAAACCGTAAGTCACAGACGCTCGCTCTTGGTTGCATTCGTTTCAGCTCGTGGCAGCCAGTCTAAAAAACACTGTCTTTGACTTCTCTGGCTGTTTCCCAGGCGAGCTATTGACAAGTAAATCCTAGACGCTCGATCTTGGTTACTTTCGCTTTCGCGGCTGGCAGCAAAGTTCAGAACCATGTTTCTGTGAATAACTCTTGAACCGTAAGTCACAGACGCTCGCTCTTGGCTGCATTCGTTTCAGCTCGTGGCAGCCAGTCTAAAAAACACTATCTTGGACTTCTCTGGATGTTTCCCAGACGAGCTATTGGCAGCATGTTCAGAACCACTGTTTCTAAGGCTAATTCTTGAACCGTAAGTCACAGACGCTCGATCTTGGCGGCATTTGTCTCAGCGCCTGGCAATTAGTATAGAAGCACTGTCTTTGACTTCTCTGGATGTTTCCCAGGCGAGCTATTGAAAAGTAAATCCTAGACGCTCGATCTTGGTTATTTTCGCTTTCGCGGCTGGCAGCAAAGTTCAGAACCATGTTTCTGTGAATAACTCTTGAACCGTAAGTCACAGACGCTCGCTCTTGGTTGCATTCGTTTCAGCTCGTGGCAGCCAGTCTAAAAAACACTATCTTGGACTTCTCTGGATGTTTCCCAGGCGAGCTATTGGCAACATGTTCAGAACCACTGTTTCTGAGGCTAATTCTTGAACCGTAAGTCATAGACGCTCGATCTTGGCGGCATTCGTCTCAGCGCCTGGCAATTAGTATAAAAGCACTGTTTCCCACTGTTTCTGAGGCTAATTCTTGAACCGTAAGTCTTTGACGCTTGATCTTGGCGGCATTCGTCTCAGCGCCTGGCAATTAGTATAGAAACACTGTTTCCCACTGTTTCTGAGGCTAATTCTTGAACCGTAAGTCTTAGACTCTCGATCTTGGTTATTTTCGCTTTCGCGGCTGGCAGCAAAGTTCAGAACCATGTTTCTGTGAATAACTCTTGAACCGTAAGTCACAGACGCTCGCTCTTGGTTGCATTCGTTTCAGCTCGTGGCAGCCAGTCTAAAAAACACTATCTTGGACTTCTCTGGATGTTTCCCAGGCGAGCTATTGGCAGCATGTTCAGAACCACTGTTTCTGAGGCTAATTCTTGAACCGTAAGTCATAGACGCTCGATCTTGGCGGCATTCGTCTCAGCGCCTGGCAATTAGTATAAAAGCACTGTTTCCCACTGTTTCTGAGGCTAATTCTTGAACCGTAAGTCTTTGACGCTTGATCTTGGCGGCATTCGTCTCAGCGCCTGGCAATTAGTATAGAAACACTGTTTCCCACTGTTTCTGAGGCTAATTCTTGAACCGTAAGTCTTAGACTCTCGATCTTGGCGGCATTCGTCTCAGCGCCTGGCAATTAGTATAGAAGCACTGTCTTTGACTTTTCTCGCTGTTTCCCAGGCGAGCTATTGACAAGTAAATCCTAGACGCTCGATCTTGGTTACTTTCGCTTTCGCGGCTGGCAGCAAAGTTCAGAACCATGTTTCTGTGAATAACTCTTGAACCGTAAGTCACAGACGCTCGCTCTTGGTTGCATTCGTTTCAGCTCATGGCAGCCAGTCTAAAAAACACTATCTTGGACTTCTCTGGATGTTTCCCAGGCGAGCAATTGAAAAGTAAATCCTAGACGCTCGATCTTGGTTATTTTCGCTTTCGCGGCAGGCAGCAAAGTTCAGAACCATGTTTCTGTGAATAACTCTTGAACCGTAAGTCACAGACGCTCGCTCTTGGTTGCATTCGTTTCAGCTCGTGGCAGCCAGTCTAAAAAACACTATCTTGGACTTCTCTGGATGTTTCCCAGGCGAGCTATTGGCAGCATGTTCAGAACCGCTGTTTCTGAGGCTAATTCTTGAACCGTAAGTCATAGACGCTCGATCTTGGCGGCATTCGTCTCAGCGCCTGGCAATTAGTATAAAAGCACTGTTTCCCACTGTTTCTGAGGCTAATTCTTGAACCGTAAGTCTTTGACGCTTGATCTTGGCGGCATTCGTCTCAGCGCCTGGCAATTAGTATAGAAACACTGTTTCCCACTGTTTCTGAGGCTAATTCTTGAACCGTAAGTCTTAGACTCTCGATCTTGGTTATTTTCGCTTTCGCGGCTGGCAGCAAAGTTCAGAACCATGTTTCTGTGAATAACTCTTGAACCGTAAGTCACAGACGCTCGCTCTTGGTTGCATTCGTTTCAGCTCGTGGCAGCCAGTCTAAAAAACACTATCTTGGACTTCTCTGGATGTTTCCCAGGCGAGCTATTGGCAGCATGTTCAGAACCACTGTTTCTGAGGCTAATTCTTGAACCGTAAGTCATAGACGCTCGATCTTGGCGGCATTCGTCTCAGCGCCTGGCAATTAGTATAAAAGCACTGTTTCCCACTGTTTCTGAGGCTAATTCTTGAACCGTAAGTCTTTGACGCTTGATCTTGGCGGCATTCGTCTCAGCGCCTGGCAATTAGTATAGAAACACTGTTTCCCACTGTTTCTGAGGCTAATTCTTGAACCGTAAGTCTTAGACTCTCGATCTTGGCGGCATTCGTCTCAGCGCCTGGCAATTAGTATAGAAGCACTGTCTTTGACTTTTCTCGCTGTTTCCCAGGCGAGCTATTGACAAGTAAATCCTAGACGCTCGATCTTGGTTACTTTCGCTTTCGCGGCTGGCAGCAAAGTTCAGAACCATGTTTCTGTGAATAACTCTTGAACCGTAAGTCACAGACGCTCGCTCTTGGTTGCATTCGTTTCAGCTCATGGCAGCCAGTCTAAAAAACACTATCTTGGAGTTCTCTGGATGTTTCCCAGGCGAGCAATTGAAAAGTAAATCCTAGACGCTCGATCTTGGTTATTTTCGCTTTCGCGGCAGGCAGCAAAGTTCAGAACCATGTTTCTGTGAATAACTCTTGAACCGTAAGTCACAGACGCTCGCTCTTGGTTGCATTCGTTTCAGCTCGTGGCAGCCAGTCTAAAAAACACTATCTTGGACTTCTCTGGATGTTTCCCAGGCGAGCTATTGGCAGCATGTTCAGAACCGCTGTTTCTGAGGCTAATTCTTGAACCGTAAGTCATAGACGCTCGATCTTGGCGGCATTCGTCTCAGCGCCTGGCAATTAGTATAAAAGCACTGTTTCCCACTGTTTCTGAGGCTAATTCTTGAACCGTAAGTCTTTGACGCTTGATCTTGGCGGCATTCGTCTCAGCGCCTGGCAATTAGTATAGAAACACTGTTTCCCACTGTTTCTGAGGCTAATTCTTGAACCGTAAGTCTTAGACTCTCGATCTTGGTTATTTTCGCTTTCGCGGCTGGCAGCAAAGTTCAGAACCATGTTTCTGTGAATAACTCTTGAACCGTAAGTCACAGACGCTCGCTCTTGGTTGCATTCGTTTCAGCTCGTGGCAGCCAGTCTAAAAAACACTATCTTGGACTTCTCTGGATGTTTCCCAGGCGAGCTATTGGCAGCATGTTCAGAACCACTGTTTCTGAGGCTAATTCTTGAACCGTAAGTCATAGACGCTCGATCTTGGCGGCATTCGTCTCAGCGCCTGGCAATTAGTATAAAAGCACTGTTTCCCACTGTTTCTGAGGCTAATTCTTGAACCGTAAGTCTTTGACGCTTGATCTTGGCGGCATTCGTCTCAGCGCCTGGCAATTAGTATAGAAACACTGTTTCCCACTGTTTCTGAGGCTAATTCTTGAACCGTAAGTCTTAGACTCTCGATCTTGGCGGCATTCGTCTCAGCGCCTGGCAATTAGTATAGAAGCACTGTCTTTGACTTTTCTCGCTGTTTCCCAGGCGAGCTATTGACAAGTAAATCCTAGACGCTCGATCTTGGTTACTTTCGCTTTCGCGGCTGGCAGCAAAGTTCAGAACCATGTTTCTGTGAATAACTCTTGAACCGTAAGTCACAGACGCTCGCTCTTGGTTGCATTCGTTTCAGCTCATGGCAGCCAGTCTAAAAAACACTATCTTGGAGTTCTCTGGATGTTTCCCAGGCGAGCAATTGAAAAGTAAATCCTAGACGCTCGATCTTGGTTATTTTCGCTTTCGCGGCAGGCAGCAAAGTTCAGAACCATGTTTCTGTGAATAACTCTTGAACCGTAAGTCACAGACGCTCGCTCTTGGTTGCATTCGTTTCAGCTCGTGGCAGCCAGTCTAAAAAACACTATCTTGGACTTCTCTGGATGTTTCCCAGGCGAGCTATTGGCAGCATGTTCAGAACCGCTGTTTCTGAGGCTAATTCTTGAACCGTAAGTCATAGACGCTCGATCTTGGCGGCATTCGTCTCAGCGCCTGGCAATTAGTATAAAAGCACTGTTTCCCACTGTTTCTGAGGCTAATTCTTGAACCGTAAGTCTTTGACGCTTGATCTTGGCGGCATTCGTCTCAGCGCCTGGCAATTAGTATAGAAACACTGTTTCCCACTGTTTCTGAGGCTAATTCTTGAACCGTAAGTCTTAGACTCTCGATCTTGGCGGCATTCGTCTCAGCGCCTGGCAATTAGTATAGAAGCACTGTCTTTGACTTCTCTGGCTGTTTCCCAGGCGAGCTATTGACAAGTAAATCCTAGACGCTCGATCTTGATTACTTTCGCTTTCGCGGCTGGCAGCAAAGTTTAGAACCATGTTTCTGTGAATAACTCTTGAACCGTAAGTCACAGACGCTCGCTCTTGGTTGCATTCGTTTCAGCTCATGGCAGCCAGTCTAAAAAACACTATCTTGGACTTCTCTGGATGTTTCCCAGGCGAGCTATTGAAAAGTAAATCCTAGACGCTCGATCTTGGTTATTTTCGCTTTCGCGGCTGGCAGCAAAGTTCAGAACCATGTTTCTGTGAATAACTCTTGAACCGTAAGTCACAGACGCTCGCTCTTGGTTGCATTCGTTTCAGCTCGTGGCAGCCAGTCTAAAAAACACTATCTTGGACTTCTCTGGATGTTTCCCAGGCGAGCTATTGGCAGCATGTTGAAAACCACTGTTTCTGAGGCTAATTCTTGAACCGTAAGTCATAGACGCTCGATCTTGGCGGCATTCGTCTCAGCGCCTGGCAATTAGTATAGAAGCACTGTTTCCCACTGTTTCTGAGGCTAATTCTTGAACCGTAAGTCTTTGACGCTTGATCTTGGCGGCATTCGTCTCAGCGCCTGGCAATTAGTATAGAAACACTGTTTCCCACTGTTTCTGAGGCTAATTCTTGAACCGTAAGTCTTAGACGCTTGATCTTGGCGGTATTCGTCTCAGCGCCTGGCAATTAGTATAGAAGCACTGTCTTTGACTTATCTGGATGTTTCCCAGGCGAGCTATTCACAAGTAAATCCTAGACGCTCGATCTTGGTTACTTTCGCTTTCGCGGCTGCAGCAAAGTTCAGAACCATGTTTCTGTGAATAACTCTTGAACCGTAAGTGACAGACGCTCGCTCTTGGCTGCATTCGTTTCAGCTCGTGGCAGCCAGTCTAAAAAACACTATCTTGGACTTCTCTGGATGTTTCCCAGGCGAGCTATTGGCAGCATGTTCAGTACCACTGTTTCTGAGGCTAATTCTTGAACCGTAAGTCATAAACGCTCGATCTTGGCGGCATTTGTCTCAGCGCCTGGCAATTAGTATAGAAGCACTGTCTTTGACTTCTCTGGATGTTTCCCAGGCGAGCTATTGAAAAGTAAATCCTAGACGCTCGATCTTGGTTATTTTCGCTTTCGCGGCTGGCAGCAAAGTTCAGAACCATGTTTCTGTGAATAACTCTTGAACTGTAATGGCAGGAAGGAGGTGAAGGGAAAGTGAGCCCTAATCTACCCACCGCCCTGTCCCTGCCTACTTGCAACGACCCGCCCTAGGCGACGAGGTACAACTGGGCGGCGGTCCCTACGCTGTCTAAGTGCACAGGAAAACAAACAGGGAACACGCAGGGGAAGGGGCAGTAGCCACGGAACGCCACGAGGAAACGGAGCGGCGAACGAACAGTCAGGACCAGGACGAAGTGAGTACACCCGAGCGGGCACGGAGACAGAAGCAAGCCAGGGGCAAAGCAAAGCAGGTCAAGCAGAACTGCAGCAAGGCAGAAGCACGGCAGAAGCAGGCTGGAGCAAGCAGCAGTGGGGCCAGGAATCCAAAAGAATTACAAGCACTGAAGGAGAGAACAGGGCAGGTAATAAAGGACAGGGGGCGGAGCTAACTCCGACAGACCAGGCCGCGATAGGCTCTCCCACTCCTGAGCCTGCCACCCTGGTTGGTGGGAGATGGTGTCAGTCGAACAGGTCTGGCCTCAGGTGTGGACTGATTAATCCCAGGAGTATACCTAGATGAAGTACCTGGCAGATCCCTAACAGTACTCCCCCTTTTATGAGGGGCCACAGGACCCTTACTAAGGGGACCCGGTTTAGTGGGGAAGAGAAGGTGGAACCTCCTGATCAATACCCCAGCGTGAACATCCCGGGCAGGTACCCAAGTCCTCTCCTCCGGCCCGTATCCTCTCCAATGGACCAGGTACTGGAGGGAGCCCTGGACCATCCTACTGTCCATAATCTTGGCCACCTCGAATTCCACCCCCTCAGGGGTGAGAACGGGAACAGGAGGTATCCTCGAGGGGGACCAGGACGGGGAGCAGCGTTTAAGGAGGGAGGCATGGAAGACGTCATGTATGCGAAAGGATGGGGGGAGCTCCAGACGGAAGGATACAGGGTTGAGGACTTCAATGATCTTATAAGGTCCAATAAATCGGGGAGCAAACTTCCTGGACGGGACCTTAAGGCGCAAGTTCCTGGACGACAACCAGACCAAATCCCCGACGACAAACCGGGGGTTAGCAGAACGTCTACTATCCGCCTGAATCTTTTGTGCGCTCTGGGACGCCTCTAGGTTCTTCTGAACCTGGGCCCAGACAGTGCACAGTTCCCGATGAACATCCTCTACCTCAGGATTATTGGAACAACCAGGGGAGACGGAGGAGAACCTTGGGTTAAACCCGAAATTACAGAAAAACGGGGAGACCCCTGACGAGTTACTGACCCGGTTATTCAGGGAAAATTCAGCAAGGGGAAGGAATGAGACCCAATCGAATTGACAGTCAGAGATGAAACACCTTAAATATTGTTCCAGGGATTGGTTGGTCCTTTCCGTTTGGCCATTAGTTTCGGGATGGAAGGCGGAGGAGAAGGACAGATCAATCTCCAACTTTTTACAAAAAGCTCTCCAAAATAAGGAAACAAATTGTACCCCTCTGTCAGAAACGATATTGACTGGGGCCCCATGGAGACGCAGGATGTGTTTCACAAACAAAGAAGCTAACGTCTTGGCGTTAGGTAGCTTCTTAAGGGGCACAAAGTGGCACATCTTGCTGAAGCGGTCGACTACCACCCACACGACCGACTTGCCCTGAGATGGAGGCAAATCGGTGATAAAATCCATGGAGATATGGGTCCAAGGTCTCTGGGGAATGGGCAAGGAACG
>NW_027463309.1:0-54742 GCF_050947455.1 Rhinoderma darwinii | reverse complement strand
GCTGCCACGAGCTGAATCGAATGCAGCCAAGAGCGAGCGTCTAGGACTTACGGTTCAGGAGTTATTCACAGAAACATGGTTCTGAACATGCTGCCAATTGCTCGCCTGGGAAACATGCAGAGAAGTCCAAGATAGTGTTTTTTAGACTGGCTGCCACGAGCTGAATCGAATGCAGCCAAGAGCGAGCGTCTAGGACTTACGGTTCAGGAGTTATTCACAGAAACATGGTTCTTTTACTGCCAGCCGCGAAAGCGAAAATAACCAAGATCGAGCGTCTAGGATTTACTTGTCAATAACTCGCCTGGGAAACATCCAGAGAAGTCAAACACAGTGCTCCTATACTAATTGCCAGGCGCTGAGACGAATGCCGCCAAGATCGAGCGTCTAGGACTTACGGTTCAGGAGTTATTCACAGAAACATGGTTCTGAACATGCTGCCAATTTCTCGTCTGGGAAACATGCAGAGAAGTCCAAGATAGTGTTTTTTAGACTGGCTGCCACGAGCTGAATCGAATGCAGCCAAGAGCGAGCGTCTAGGACTTACGGTTCAGGAGTTATTCACAGAAACATGGTTCTTTTACTGCCAGCCGCGAAAGCGAAAATAACCAAGATCGAGCGTCTAGGATTTACTTGTCAATAACTCGCCTGGGAAACATCCAGAGAAGTCAAACACAGTGCTCCTATACTAATTGCCAGGCGCTGAGACGAATGCCGCCAAGATCGAGCGTCTAGGACTTACGGTTCAGGAGTTATTCACAGAAACATGGTTCTGAACATGCTGCCAATTTCTCGCCTGGGAAACATGCAGAGAAGTCCAAGATAGTGTTTTTTAGACTGGCTGCCACGAGCTGAATCGAATGCAGCCAAGAGCGAGCGTCTAGGACTTACGGTTCAGGAGTTATTCACAGAAACATGGTTCTGAACATGCTGCCAATTTCTCGCCTGGGAAACATGCAGAGAAGTCCAAGATAGTGTTTTTTAGACTGGCTGCCACGAGCTGAATCGAATGCAGCCAAGAGCGAGCGTCTAGGACTTACGGTTCAGGAGTTATTCACAGAAACATGGTTCTGAACATGCTGCCAATTTCTCGCCTGGGAAACATGCAGAGAAGTCCAAGATAGTGTTTTTTAGACTGGCTGCCACGAGCTGAATCGAATGCAGCCAAGAGCGAGCGTCTAGGACTTACGGTTCAGGAGTTATTCACAGAAACATGGTTCTGAACATGCTGCCAATTTCTCGCCTGGGAAACATGCAGAGAAGTCCAAGATAGTGTTTTTTAGACTGGCTGCCACGAGCTGAATCGAATGCAGCCAAGAGCGAGCGTCTAGGACTTACGGTTCAGGAGTTATTCACAGAAACATGGTTCTGAACATGCTGCCAATTTCTCGCCTGGGAAACATGCAGAGAAGTCCAAGATAGTGTTTTTTAGACTGGCTGCCACGAGCTGAATCGAATGCAGCCAAGAGCGAGCGTCTAGGACTTACGGTTCAGGAGTTATTCACAGAAACATGGTTCTGAACATGCTGCCAATTTCTCGCCTGGGAAACATGCAGAGAAGTCCAAGATAGTGTTTTTTAGACTGGCTGCCACGAGCTGAATCGAATGCAGCCAAGAGCGAGCGTCTAGGACTTACGGTTCAGGAGTTATTCACAGAAACATGGTTCTGAACATGCTGCCAATTGCTCGCCTGGGAAACATGCAGAGAAGTCCAAGATAGTGTTTTTTAGACTGGCTGCCACGAGCTGAATCGAATGCAGCCAAGAGCGAGCGTCTAGGACTTACGGTTCAGGAGTTATTCACAGAAACATGGTTCTTTTACTGCCAGCCGCGAAAGCGAAAATAACCAAGATCGAGCGTCTAGGATTTACTTGTCAATAACTCGCCTGGGAAACATCCAGAGAAGTCAAACACAGTGCTCCTATACTAATTGCCAGGCGCTGAGACGAATGCCGCCAAGATCGAGCGTCTAGGACTTACGGTTCAGGAGTTATTCACAGAAACATGGTTCTGAACATGCTGCCAATTTCTCGCCTGGGAAACATGCAGAGAAGTCCAAGATAGTGTTTTTTAGACTGGCTGCCACGAGCTGAATCGAATGCAGCCAAGAGCGAGCGTCTAGGACTTACGGTTCAGGAGTTATTCACAGAAACATGGTTCTTTTACTGCCAGCCGCGAAAGCGAAAATAACCAAGATCGAGCGTCTAGGATTTACTTGTCAATAACTCGCCTGGGAAACATCCAGAGAAGTCAAACACAGTGCTCCTATACTAATTGCCAGGCGCTGAGACGAATGCCGCCAAGATCGAGCGTCTAGGACTTACGGTTCAAGAATTAGCTTTAGAAACATTTGCCTTAGGAACATGCAGAGAAGTCCAAGATAGTGTTTTTTAGACTGGCTGCCACGAGCTGAATCGAAAGCAGCCAAGAGCGAGCGTCTGTGACTTACGGTTCAGGAGTTATTCACAGAAACATGGTTCTGAACATGCTGCCAATTGCTCGCCTGGGAAACATGCAGAGAAGTCCAAGATAGTGTTTTTTAGACTGGCTGCCACGAGCTGAATCGAATGCAGCCAAGAGCGAGCGTCTAGGACTTACGGTTCAGGAGTTATTCACAGAAACATGGTTCTGAACATGCTGCCAATTGCTCGCCTGGGAAACATGCAGAGAAGTCCAAGATAGTGTTTTTTAGACTGGCTGCCACGAGCTGAATCGAATGCAGCCAAGAGCGAGCGTCTAGGACTTACGGTTCAGGAGTTATTCACAGAAACATGGTTCTTTTACTGCCAGCCGCGAAAGCGAAAATAACCAAGATCGAGCGTCTAGGATTTACTTGTCAATAACTCGCCTGGGAAACATCCAGAGAAGTCAAACACAGTGCTCCTATACTAATTGCCAGGCGCTGAGACGAATGCCGCCAAGATCGAGCGTCTAGGACTTACGGTTCAAGAATTAGCTTTAGAAACATTTGCCTTAGGAACATGCAGAGAAGTCCAAGATAGTGTTTTTTAGACTGGCTGCCACGAGCTGAATCGAATGCAGCCAAGAGCGAGCGTCTAGGACTTACGGTTCAGGAGTTATTCACAGAAACATGGTTCTGAACATGCTGCCAATTGCTCGCCTGGGAAACATGCAGAGAAGTCCAAGATAGTGTTTTTTAGACTGGCTGCCACGAGCTGAATCGAATGCAGCCAAGAGCGAGCGTCTAGGACTTACGGTTCAGGAGTTATTCACAGAAACATGGTTCTTTTACTGCCAGCCGCGAAAGCGAAAATAACCAAGATCGAGCGTCTAGGATTTACTTGTCAATAACTCGCCTGGGAAACATCCAGAGAAGTCAAACACAGTGCTCCTATACTAATTGCCAGGCGCTGAGACGAATGCCGCCAAGATCGAGCGTCTAGGACTTACGGTTCAAGAATTAGCTTTAGAAACATTTGCCTTAGGAACATGCAGAGAAGTCCAAGATAGTGTTTTTTAGACTGGCTGCCACGAGCTGAATCGAATGCAGCCAAGAGCGAGCGTCTGTGACTTACGGTTCAGGAGTTATTCACAGAAACATGGTTCTGAACATGCTGCCAATTGCTCGCCTGGGAAACATGCAGAGAAGTCCAAGATAGTGTTTTTTAGACTGGCTGCCACGAGCTGAATCGAATGCAGCCAAGAGCGAGCGTCTAGGACTTACGGTTCAGGAGTTATTCACAGAAACATGGTTCTGAACATGCTGCCAATTGCTCGCCTGGGAAACATGCAGAGAAGTCCAAGATAGTGTTTTTTAGACTGGCTGCCACGAGCTGAATCGAATGCAGCCAAGAGCGAGCGTCTAGGACTTACGGTTCAGGAGTTATTCACAGAAACATGGTTCTGAACATGCTGCCAATTGCTCGCCTGGGAAACATGCAGAGAAGTCCAAGATAGTGTTTTTTAGACTGGCTGCCACGAGCTGAATCGAATGCAGCCAAGAGCGAGCGTCTAGGACTTACGGTTCAGGAGTTATTCACAGAAACATGGTTCTGAACATGCTGCCAATTTCTCGCCTGGGAAACATGCAGAGAAGTCCAAGATAGTGTTTTTTAGACTGGCTGCCACGAGCTGAATCGAATGCAGCCAAGAGCGAGCGTCTAGGACTTACGGTTCAGGAGTTATTCACAGAAACATGGTTCTTTTACTGCCAGCCGCGAAAGCGAAAATAACCAAGATCGAGCGTCTAGGATTTACTTGTCAATAACTCGCCTGGGAAACATCCAGAGAAGTCAAACACAGTGCTCCTATACTAATTGCCAGGCGCTGAGACGAATGCCGCCAAGATCGAGCGTCTAGGACTTACGGTTCAGGAGTTATTCACAGAAACATGGTTCTGAACATGCTGCCAATTTCTCGTCTGGGAAACATGCAGAGAAGTCCAAGATAGTGTTTTTAGACTGGCTGCCACGAGCTGAATCGAATGCAGCCAAGAGCGAGCGTCTAGGACTTACGGTTCAGGAGTTATTCACAGAAACATGGTTCTTTTACTGCCAGCCGCGAAAGCGAAAATAACCAAGATCGAGCGTCTAGGATTTACTTGTCAATAACTCGCCTGGGAAACATCCAGAGAAGTCAAACACAGTGCTCCTATACTAATTGCCAGGCGCTGAGACGAATGCCGCCAAGATCGAGCGTCTAGGACTTACGGTTCAGGAGTTATTCACAGAAACATGGTTCTGAACATGCTGCCAATTTCTCGCCTGGGAAACATGCAGAGAAGTCCAAGATAGTGTTTTTTAGACTGGCTGCCACGAGCTGAATCGAATGCAGCCAAGAGCGAGCGTCTAGGACTTACGGTTCAGGAGTTATTCACAGAAACATGGTTCTGAACATGCTGCCAATTGCTCGCCTGGGAAACATGCAGAGAAGTCCAAGATAGTGTTTTTTAGACTGGCTGCCACGAGCTGAATCGAATGCAGCCAAGAGCGAGCGTCTAGGACTTACGGTTCAGGAGTTATTCACAGAAACATGGTTCTGAACATGCTGCCAATTTCTCGCCTGGGAAACATGCAGAGAAGTCCAAGATAGTGTTTTTTAGACTGGCTGCCACGAGCTGAATCGAATGCAGCCAAGAGCGAGCGTCTAGGACTTACGGTTCAGGAGTTATTCACAGAAACATGGTTCTGAACATGCTGCCAATTGCTCGCCTGGGAAACATGCAGAGAAGTCCAAGATAGTGTTTTTTAGACTGGCTGCCACGAGCTGAATCGAATGCAGCCAAGAGCGAGCGTCTAGGACTTACGGTTCAGGAGTTATTCACAGAAACATGGTTCTGAACATGCTGCCAATTGCTCGCCTGGGAAACATGCAGAGAAGTCCAA
The DNA here is from genome assembly GCF_050947455.1 of Rhinoderma darwinii. Classification (NCBI taxonomy): domain Eukaryota; kingdom Metazoa; phylum Chordata; class Amphibia; order Anura; family Rhinodermatidae; genus Rhinoderma; species Rhinoderma darwinii. The sequence continues at coordinate 49,400 of NW_027463309.1, read as the reverse complement.
GATAGTGTTTTTTAGACTGGCTGCCACGAGCTGAATCGAATGCAGCCAAGAGCGAGCGTCTAGGACTTACGGTTCAGGAGTTATTCACAGAAACATGGTTCTTTTACTGCCAGCCGCGAAAGCGAAAATAACCAAGATCGAGCGTCTAGGATTTACTTGTCAATAACTCGCCTGGGAAACATCCAGAGAAGTCAAACACAGTGCTCCTATACTAATTGCCAGGCGCTGAGACGAATGCCGCCAAGATCGAGCGTCTAGGACTTACGGTTCAGGAGTTATTCACAGAAACATGGTTCTGAACATGCTGCCAATTTCTCGCCTGGGAAACATGCAGAGAAGTCCAAGATAGTGTTTTTTAGACTGGCTGCCACGAGCTGAATCGAATGCAGCCAAGAGCGAGCGTCTAGGACTTACGGTTCAGGAGTTATTCACAGAAACATGGTTCTTTTACTGCCAGCCGCGAAAGCGAAAATAACCAAGATCGAGCGTCTAGGATTTACTTGTCAATAACTCGCCTGGGAAACATCCAGAGAAGTCAAACACAGTGCTCCTATACTAATTGCCAGGCGCTGAGACGAATGCCGCCAAGATCGAGCGTCTAGGACTTACGGTTCAGGAGTTATTCACAGAAACATGGTTCTGAACATGCTGCCAATTTCTCGCCTGGGAAACATGCAGAGAAGTCCAAGATAGTGTTTTTTAGACTGGCTGCCACGAGCTGAATCGAATGCAGCCAAGAGCGAGCGTCTAGGACTTACGGTTCAGGAGTTATTCACAGAAACATGGTTCTTTTACTGCCAGCCGCGAAAGCGAAAATAACCAAGATCGAGCGTCTAGGATTTACTTGTCAATAACTCGCCTGGGAAACATCCAGAGAAGTCAAACACAGTGCTCCTATACTAATTGCCAGGCGCTGAGACGAATGCCGCCAAGATCGAGCGTCTAGGACTTACGGTTCAGGAGTTATTCACAGAAACATGGTTCTGAACATGCTGCCAATTTCTCGCCTGGGAAACATGCAGAGAAGTCCAAGATAGTGTTTTTTAGACTGGCTGCCACGAGCTGAATCGAATGCAGCCAAGAGCGAGCGTCTAGGACTTACGGTTCAGGAGTTATTCACAGAAACATGGTTCTTTTACTGCCAGCCGCGAAAGCGAAAATAACCAAGATCGAGCGTCTAGGATTTACTTGTCAATAACTCGCCTGGGAAACATCCAGAGAAGTCAAACACAGTGCTCCTATACTAATTGCCAGGCGCTGAGACGAATGCCGCCAAGATCGAGCGTCTAGGACTTACGGTTCAAGAATTAGCTTTAGAAACATTTGCCTTAGGAACATGCAGAGAAGTCCAAGATAGTGTTTTTTAGACTGGCTGCCACGAGCTGAATCGAATGCAGCCAAGAGCGAGCGTCTGTGACTTACGGTTCAGGAGTTATTCACAGAAACATGGTTCTGAACATGCTGCCAATTGCTCGCCTGGGAAACATGCAGAGAAGTCCAAGATAGTGTTTTTTAGACTGGCTGCCACGAGCTGAATCGAATGCAGCCAAGAGCGAGCGTCTAGGACTTACGGTTCAGGAGTTATTCACAGAAACATGGTTCTGAACATGCTGCCAATTGCTCGCCTGGGAAACATGCAGAGAAGTCCAAGATAGTGTTTTTTAGACTGGCTGCCACGAGCTGAATCGAATGCAGCCAAGAGCGAGCGTCTAGGACTTACGGTTCAGGAGTTATTCACAGAAACATGGTTCTGAACATGCTGCCAATTGCTCGCCTGGGAAACATGCAGAGAAGTCCAAGATAGTGTTTTTTAGACTGGCTGCCACGAGCTGAATCGAATGCAGCCAAGAGCGAGCGTCTAGGACTTACGGTTCAGGAGTTATTCACAGAAACATGGTTCTGAACATGCTGCCAATTTCTCGCCTGGGAAACATGCAGAGAAGTCCAAGATAGTGTTTTTTAGACTGGCTGCCACGAGCTGAATCGAATGCAGCCAAGAGCGAGCGTCTAGGACTTACGGTTCAGGAGTTATTCACAGAAACATGGTTCTTTTACTGCCAGCCGCGAAAGCGAAAATAACCAAGATCGAGCGTCTAGGATTTACTTGTCAATAACTCGCCTGGGAAACATCCAGAGAAGTCAAACACAGTGCTCCTATACTAATTGCCAGGCGCTGAGACGAATGCCGCCAAGATCGAGCGTCTAGGACTTACGGTTCAGGAGTTATTCACAGAAACATGGTTCTGAACATGCTGCCAATTTCTCGTCTGGGAAACATGCAGAGAAGTCCAAGATAGTGTTTTTTAGACTGGCTGCCACGAGCTGAATCGAATGCAGCCAAGAGCGAGCGTCTAGGACTTACGGTTCAGGAGTTATTCACAGAAACATGGTTCTTTTACTGCCAGCCGCGAAAGCGAAAATAACCAAGATCGAGCGTCTAGGATTTACTTGTCAATAACTCGCCTGGGAAACATCCAGAGAAGTCAAACACAGTGCTCCTATACTAATTGCCAGGCGCTGAGACGAATGCCGCCAAGATCGAGCGTCTAGGACTTACGGTTCAGGAGTTATTCACAGAAACATGGTTCTGAACATGCTGCCAATTTCTCGCCTGGGAAACATGCAGAGAAGTCCAAGATAGTGTTTTTTAGACTGGCTGCCACGAGCTGAATCGAATGCAGCCAAGAGCGAGCGTCTAGGACTTACGGTTCAGGAGTTATTCACAGAAACATGGTTCTGAACATGCTGCCAATTGCTCGCCTGGGAAACATGCAGAGAAGTCCAAGATAGTGTTTTTTAGACTGGCTGCCACGAGCTGAATCGAATGCAGCCAAGAGCGAGCGTCTAGGACTTACGGTTCAGGAGTTATTCACAGAAACATGGTTCTGAACATGCTGCCAATTTCTCGCCTGGGAAACATGCAGAGAAGTCCAAGATAGTGTTTTTTAGACTGGCTGCCACGAGCTGAATCGAATGCAGCCAAGAGCGAGCGTCTAGGACTTACGGTTCAGGAGTTATTCACAGAAACATGGTTCTGAACATGCTGCCAATTGCTCGCCTGGGAAACATGCAGAGAAGTCCAAGATAGTGTTTTTTAGACTGGCTGCCACGAGCTGAATCGAATGCAGCCAAGAGCGAGCGTCTAGGACTTACGGTTCAGGAGTTATTCACAGAAACATGGTTCTGAACATGCTGCCAATTGCTCGCCTGGGAAACATGCAGAGAAGTCCAAGATAGTGTTTTTTAGACTGGCTGCCACGAGCTGAATCGAATGCAGCCAAGAGCGAGCGTCTAGGACTTACGGTTCAGGAGTTATTCACAGAAACATGGTTCTTTTACTGCCAGCCGCGAAAGCGAAAATAACCAAGATCGAGCGTCTAGGATTTACTTGTCAATAACTCGCCTGGGAAACATCCAGAGAAGTCAAACACAGTGCTCCTATACTAATTGCCAGGCGCTGAGACGAATGCCGCCAAGATCGAGCGTCTAGGACTTACGGTTCAGGAGTTATTCACAGAAACATGGTTCTGAACATGCTGCCAATTTCTCGCCTGGGAAACATGCAGAGAAGTCCAAGATAGTGTTTTTTAGACTGGCTGCCACGAGCTGAATCGAATGCAGCCAAGAGCGAGCGTCTAGGACTTACGGTTCAGGAGTTATTCACAGAAACATGGTTCTTTTACTGCCAGCCGCGAAAGCGAAAATAACCAAGATCGAGCGTCTAGGATTTACTTGTCAATAACTCGCCTGGGAAACATCCAGAGAAGTCAAACACAGTGCTCCTATACTAATTGCCAGGCGCTGAGACGAATGCCGCCAAGATCGAGCGTCTAGGACTTACGGTTCAGGAGTTATTCACAGAAACATGGTTCTGAACATGCTGCCAATTTCTCGCCTGGGAAACATGCAGAGAAGTCCAAGATAGTGTTTTTTAGACTGGCTGCCACGAGCTGAATCGAATGCAGCCAAGAGCGAGCGTCTAGGACTTACGGTTCAGGAGTTATTCACAGAAACATGGTTCTTTTACTGCCAGCCGCGAAAGCGAAAATAACCAAGATCGAGCGTCTAGGATTTACTTGTCAATAACTCGCCTGGGAAACATCCAGAGAAGTCAAACACAGTGCTCCTATACTAATTGCCAGGCGCTGAGACGAATGCCGCCAAGATCGAGCGTCTAGGACTTACGGTTCAGGAGTTATTCACAGAAACATGGTTCTGAACATGCTGCCAATTTCTCGCCTGGGAAACATGCAGAGAAGTCCAAGATAGTGTTTTTTAGACTGGCTGCCACGAGCTGAATCGAATGCAGCCAAGAGCGAGCGTCTAGGACTTACGGTTCAGGAGTTATTCACAGAAACATGGTTCTGAACATGCTGCCAATTGCTCGGCTGGGAAACATGCAGAGAAGTCCAAGATAGTGTTTTTTAGACTGGCTGCCACGAGCTGAATCGAATGCAGCCAAGAGCGAGCGTCTAGGACTTACGGTTCAGGAGTTATTCACAGAAACATGGTTCTGAACATGCTGCCAATTTCTCGCCTGGGAAACATGCAGAGAAGTCCAAGATAGTGTTTTTTAGACTGGCTGCCACGAGCTGAATCGAATGCAGCCAAGAGCGAGCGTCTAGGACTTACGGTTCAGGAGTTATTCACAGAAACATGGTTCTGAACATGCTGCCAATTGCTCGCCTGGGAAACATGCAGAGAAGTCCAAGATAGTGTTTTTTAGACTGGCTGCCACGAGCTGAATCGAATGCAGCCAAGAGCGAGCGTCTAGGACTTACGGTTCAGGAGTTATTCACAGAAACATGGTTCTTTTACTGCCAGCCGCGAAAGCGAAAATAACCAAGATCGAGCGTCTAGGATTTACTTGTCAATAACTCGCCTGGGAAACATCCAGAGAAGTCAAACACAGTGCTCCTATACTAATTGCCAGGCGCTGAGACGAATGCCGCCAAGATCGAGCGTCTAGGACTTACGGTTCAGGAGTTATTCACAGAAACATGGTTCTGAACATGCTGCCAATTTCTCGTCTGGGAAACATGCAGAGAAGTCCAAGATAGTGTTTTTTAGACTGGCTGCCACGAGCTGAATCGAATGCAGCCAAGAGCGAGCGTCTAGGACTTACGGTTCAGGAGTTATTCACAGAAACATGGTTCTGAACATGCTGCCAATTTCTCGCCTGGGAAACATGCAGAGAAGTCCAAGATAGTGTTTTTTAGACTGGCTGCCACGAGCTGAATCGAATGCAGCCAAGAGCGAGCGTCTAGGACTTACGGTTCAGGAGTTATTCACAGAAACATGGTTCTGAACATGCTGCCAATTGCTCGCCTGGGAAACATGCAGAGAAGTCCAAGATAGTGTTTTTTAGACTGGCTGCCACGAGCTGAATCGAATGCAGCCAAGAGCGAGCGTCTAGGACTTACGGTTCAGGAGTTATTCACAGAAACATGGTTCTGAACATGCTGCCAATTTCTCGCCTGGGAAACATGCAGAGAAGTCCAAGATAGTGTTTTTTAGACTGGCTGCCACGAGCTGAATCGAATGCAGCCAAGAGCGAGCGTCTAGGACTTACGGTTCAGGAGTTATTCACAGAAACATGGTTCTTTTACTGCCAGCCGCGAAAGCGAAAATAACCAAGATCGAGCGTCTAGGATTTACTTGTCAATAACTCGCCTGGGAAACATCCAGAGAAGTCAAACACAGTGCTCCTATACTAATTGCCAGGCGCTGAGACGAATGCCGCCAAGATCGAGCGTCTAGGACTTACGGTTCAGGAGTTATTCACAGAAACATGGTTCTGAACATGCTGCCAATTTCTCGTCTGGGAAACATGCAGAGAAGTCCAAGATAGTGTTTTTTAGACTGGCTGCCACGAGCTGAATCGAATGCAGCCAAGAGCGAGCGTCTAGGACTTACGGTTCAGAAGTTATTCACAGAAACATGGTTCTTTTACTGCCAGCCGCGAAAGCGAAAATAACCAAGATCGAGCGTCTAGGATTTACTTGTCAATAACTCGCCTGGGAAACATCCAGAGAAGTCAAACACAGTGCTCCTATACTAATTGCCAGGCGCTGAGACGAATGCCGCCAAGATCGAGCGTCTAGGACTTACGGTTCAGGAGTTATTCACAGAAACATGGTTCTGAACATGCTGCCAATTTCTCGCCTGGGAAACATGCAGAGAAGTCCAAGATAGTGTTTTTTAGACTGGCTGCCACGAGCTGAATCGAATGCAGCCAAGAGCGAGCGTCTAGGACTTACGGTTCAGGAGTTATTCACAGAAACATGGTTCTGAACATGCTGCCAATTGCTCGGCTGGGAAACATGCAGAGAAGTCCAAGATAGTGTTTCTTAGACTGGCTGCCACGAGCTGAATCGAATGCAGCCAAGAGCGAGCGTCTAGGACTTACGGTTCAGGAGTTATTCACAGAAACATGGTTCTGAACATGCTGCCAATTTCTCGCCTGGGAAACATGCAGAGAAGTCCAAGATAGTGTTTTTTAGACTGGCTGCCACGAGCTGAATCGAATGCAGCCAAGAGCGAGCGTCTAGGACTTACGGTTCAGGAGTTATTCACAGAAACATGGTTCTGAACATGCTGCCAATTGCTCGCCTGGGAAACATGCAGAGAAGTCCAAGATAGTGTTTTTTAGACTGGCTGCCACGAGCTGAATCGAATGCAGCCAAGAGCGAGCGTCTAGGACTTACGGTTCAGGAGTTATTCACAGAAACATGGTTCTGAACATGCTGCCAATTTCTCGCCTGGGAAACATGCAGAGAAGTCCAAGATAGTGTTTTTTAGACTGGCTGCCACGAGCTGAATCGAATGCAGCCAAGAGCGAGCGTCTAGGACTTACGGTTCAGGAGTTATTCACAGAAACATGGTTCTTTTACTGCCAGCCGCGAAAGCGAAAATAACCAAGATCGAGCGTCTAGGATTTACTTGTCAATAACTCGCCTGGGAAACATCCAGAGAAGTCAAACACAGTGCTCCTATACTAATTGCCAGGCGCTGAGACGAATGCCGCCAAGATCGAGCGTCTAGGACTTACGGTTCAGGAGTTATTCACAGAAACATGGTTCTGAACATGCTGCCAATTTCTCGTCTGGGAAACATGCAGAGAAGTCCAAGATAGTGTTTTTTAGACTGGCTGCCACGAGCTGAATCGAATGCAGCCAAGAGCGAGCGTCTAGGACTTACGGTTCAGGAGTTATTCACAGAAACATGGTTCTTTTACTGCCAGCCGCGAAAGCGAAAATAACCAAGATCGAGCGTCTAGGATTTACTTGTCAATAACTCGCCTGGGAAACATCCAGAGAAGTCAAACACAGTGCTCCTATACTAATTGCCAGGCGCTGAGACGAATGCCGCCAAGATCGAGCGTCTAGGACTTACGGTTCAGGAGTTATTTACAGAAACATGGTTCTGAACATGCTGCCAATTTCTCGCCTGGGAAACATGCAGAGAAGTCCAAGATAGTGTTTTTTAGACTGGCTGCCACGAGCTGAATCGAATGCAGCCAAGAGCGAGCGTCTAGGACTTACGGTTCATGAGTTATTCACAGAAACATGGTTCTGAACATGCTGCCAATTGCTCGCCTGGGAAACATGCAGAGAAGTCCAAGATAGTGTTTTTTAGACTGGCTGCCACGAGCTGAATCGAATGCAGCCAAGAGCGAGCGTCTAGGACTTACGGTTCAGGAGTTATTCACAGAAACATGGTTCTTTTACTGCCAGCCGCGAAAGCGAAAATAACCAAGATCGAGCATCTAGGATTTACTTGTCAATAACTCGCCTGGGAAACATCCAGAGAAGTCAAACACAGTGCTCCTATACTAATTGCCAGGCGCTGAGACGAATGCCGCCAAGATCGAGCGTCTAGGACTTACGGTTCAAGAATTAGCTTTAGAAACATTTGCCTTAGGAACATGCAGAGAAGTCCAAGATAGTGTTTTTTAGACTGGCTGCCACGAGCTGAATCGAATGCAGCCAAGAGCGAGCGTCTAGGACTTACGGTTCAGGAGTTATTCACAGAAACATGGTTCTGAACATGCTGCCAATTGCTCGCCTGGGAAACATGCAGAGAAGTCCAAGATAGTGTTTTTTAGACTGGCTGCCACGAGCTGAATCGAATGCAGCCAAGAGCGAGCGTCTAGGACTTACGGTTCAGGAGTTATTCACAGAAACATGGTTCTTTTACTGCCAGCCGCGAAAGCGAAAATAACCAAGATCGAGCGTCTAGGATTTACTTGTCAATAACTCGCCTGGGAAACATCCAGAGAAGTCAAACACAGTGCTCCTATACTAATTGCCAGGCGCTGAGACGAATGCCGCCAAGATCGAGCGTCTAGGACTTACGGTTCAAGAATTAGCTTTAGAAACATTTGCCTTAGGAACATGCAGAGAAGTCCAAGATAGTGTTTTTTAGACTGGCTGCCACGAGCTGAATCGAATGCAGCCAAGAGCGAGCGTCTGTGACTTACGGTTCAGGAGTTATTCACAGAAACATGGTTCTGAACATGCTGCCAATTGCTCGCCTGGGAAACATGCAGAGAAGTCCAAGATAGTGTTTTTTAGACTGGCTGCCACGAGCTGAATCGAATGCAGCCAAGAGCGAGCGTCTAGGACTTACGGTTCAGGAGTTATTCACAGAAACATGGTTCTGAACATGCTGCCAATTGCTCGCCTGGGAAACATGCAGAGAAGTCCAAGATAGTGTTTTTTAGACTGGCTGCCACGAGCTGAATCGAATGCAGCCAAGAGCGAGCGTCTAGGACTTACGGTTCAGGAGTTATTCACAGAAACATGGTTCTGAACATGCTGCCAATTGCTCGCCTGGGAAACATGCAGAGAAGTCCAAGATAGTGTTTTTTAGACTGGCTGCCACGAGCTGAATCGAATGCAGCCAAGAGCGAGCGTCTAGGACTTACGGTTCAGGAGTTATTCACAGAAACATGGTTCTGAACATGCTGCCAATTTCTAGCCTGGGAAACATGCAGAGAAGTCCAAGATAGTGTTTTTTAGACTGGCTGCCACGAGCTGAATCGAATGCAGCCAAGAGCGAGCGTCTAGGACTTACGGTTCAGGAGTTATTCACAGAAACATGGTTCTTTTACTGCCAGCCGCGAAAGCGAAAATAACCAAGATCGAGCGTCTAGGATTTACTTGTCAATAACTCGCCTGGGAAACATCCAGAGAAGTCAAACACAGTGCTCCTATACTAATTGCCAGGCGCTGAGACGAATGCCGCCAAGATCGAGCGTCTAGGACTTACGGTTCAGGAGTTATTCACAGAAACATGGTTCTGAACATGCTGCCAATTTCTCGTCTGGGAAACATGCAGAGAAGTCCAAGATAGTGTTTTTTAGACTGGCTGCCACGAGCTGAATCGAATGCAGCCAAGAGCGAGCGTCTAGGACTTACGGTTCAGGAGTTATTCACAGAAACATGGTTCTTTTACTGCCAGCCGCGAAAGCGAAAATAACCAAGATCGAGCGTCTAGGATTTACTTGTCAATAACTCGCCTGGGAAACATCCAGAGAAGTCAAACACAGTGCTCCTATACTAATTGCCAGGCGCTGAGACGAATGCCGCCAAGATCGAGCGTCTAGGACTTACGGTTCAGGAGTTATTCACAGAAACATGGTTCTGAACATGCTGCCAATTTCTCGCCTGGGAAACATGCAGAGAAGTCCAAGATAGTGTTTTTTAGACTGGCTGCCACGAGCTGAATCGAATGCAGCCAAGAGCGAGCGTCTAGGACTTACGGTTCAGGAGTTATTCACAGAAACATGGTTCTGAACATGCTGCCAATTGCTCGCCTGGGAAACATGCAGAGAAGTCCAAGATAGTGTTTTTTAGACTGGCTGCCACGAGCTGAATCGAATGCAGCCAAGAGCGAGCGTCTAGGACTTACGGTTCAGGAGTTAGTCACAGAAACATGGTTCTGAACATGCTGCCAATTTCTCGCCTGGGAAACATGCAGAGAAGTCCAAGATAGTGTTTTTTAGACTGGCTGCCACGAGCTGAATGGAATGCAGCCAAGAGCGAGCGTCTAGGACTTACGGTTCAGGAGTTATTCACAGAAACATGGTTCTGAACATGCTGCCAATTTCTCGCCTGGGAAACATGCAGAGAAGTCCAAGATAGTGTTTTTTAGACTGGCTGCCACGAGCTGAATCGAATGCAGCCAAGAGCGAGCGTCTAGGACTTATGGTTCAGGAGTTATTCACAGAAACATGGTTCTGAACATGCTGCCAATTTCTCGCCTGGGAAACATGCAGAGAAGTCCAAGATAGTGTTTTTTAGACTGGCTGCCACGAGCTGAATCGAATGCAGCCAAGAGCGAGCGTCTAGGACTTACGGTTCAGGAGTTATTCACAGAAACATGGTTCTGAACATGCTGCCAATTGCTCGCCTGGGAAACATGCAGAGAAGTCCAAGATAGTGTTTTTTAGACTGGCTGCCACGAGCTGAATCGAATGCAGCCAAGAGCGAGCGTCTAGGACTTACGGTTCAGGAGTTATTCACAGAAACATGGTTCTTTTACTGCCAGCCGCGAAAGCGAAAATAACCAAGATCGAGCGTCTAGGATTTACTTGTCAATAACTCGCCTGGGAAACATCCAGAGAAGTCAAACACAGTGCTCCTATACTAATTGCCAGGCGCTGAGACGAATGCCGCCAAGATCGAGCGTCTAGGACTTACGGTTCAGGAGTTATTCACAGAAACATGGTTCTGAACATGCTGCCAATTTCTCGTCTGGGAAACATGCAGAGAAGTCCAAGATAGTGTTTTTTAGACTGGCTGCCACGAGCTGAATCGAATGCAGCCAAGAGCGAGCGTCTAGGACTTACGGTTCAGGAGTTATTCACAGAAACATGGTTCTGAACATGCTGCCAATTTCTCGCCTGGGAAACATGCAGAGAAGTCCAAGATAGTGTTTTTTAGACTGGCTGCCACGAGCTGAATCGAATGCAGCCAAGAGCGAGCGTCTAGGACTTACGGTTCAGGAGTTATTCACAGAAACATGGTTCTGAACATGCTGCCAATTGCTCGGCTGGGAAACATGCAGAGAAGTCCAAGATAGTGTTTTTTAGACTGGCTGCCACGAGCTGAATCGAATGCAGCCAAGAGCGAGCGTCTAGGACTTACGGTTCAGGAGTTATTCACAGAAACATGGTTCTGAACATGCTGCCAATTTCTCGCCTGGGAAACATGCAGAGAAGTCCAAGATAGTGTTTTTTAGACTGGCTGCCACGAGCTGAATCGAATGCAGCCAAGAGCGAGCGTCTAGGACTTACGGTTCAGGAGTTATTCACAGAAACATGGTTCTGAACATGCTGCCAATTGCTCGCCTGGGAAACATGCAGAGAAGTCCAAGATAGTGTTTTTTAGACTGGCTGCCACGAGCTGAATCGAATGCAGCCAAGAGCGAGCGTCTAGGACTTACGGTTCAGGAGTTATTCACAGAAACATGGTTCTGAACATGCTGCCAATTTCTCGCCTGGGAAACATGCAGAGAAGTCCAAGATAGTGTTTTTTAGACTGGCTGCCACGAGCTGAATCGAATGCAGCCAAGAGCGAGCGTCTAGGACTTACGGTTCAGGAGTTATTCACAGAAACATGGTTCTTTTACTGCCAGCCGCGAAAGCGAAAATAACCAAGATCGAGCGTCTAGGATTTACTTGTCAATAACTCGCCTGGGAAACATCCAGAGAAGTCAAACACAGTGCTCCTATACTAATTGCCAGGCGCTGAGACGAATGCCGCCAAGATCGAGCGTCTAGGACTTACGGTTCAGGAGTTATTCACAGAAACATGGTTCTGAACATGCTGCCAATTTCTCGTCTGGGAAACATGCAGAGAAGTCCAAGATAGTGTTTTTTAGACTGGCTGCCACGAGCTGAATCGAATGCAGCCAAGAGCGAGCGTCTAGGACTTACGGTTCAGGAGTTATTCACAGAAACATGGTTCTTTTACTGCCAGCCGCGAAAGCGAAAATAACCAAGATCGAGCGTCTAGGATTTACTTGTCAATAACTCGCCTGGGAAACATCCAGAGAAGTCAAACACAGTGCTCCTATACTAATTGCCAGGCGCTGAGACGAATGCCGCCAAGATCGAGCGTCTAGGACTTACGGTTCAGGAGTTATTCACAGAAACATGGTTCTGAACATGCTGCCAATTTCTCGCCTGGGAAACATGCAGAGAAGTCCAAGATAGTGTTTTTTAGACTGGCTGCCACGAGCTGAATCGAATGCAGCCAAGAGCGAGCGTCTAGGACTTACGGTTCAGGAGTTATTCACAGAAACATGGTTCTGAACATGCTGCCAATTGCTCGGCTGGGAAACATGCAGAGAAGTCCAAGATAGTGTTTCTTAGACTGGCTGCCACGAGCTGAATCGAATGCAGCCAAGAGCGAGCGTCTAGGACTTACGGTTCAGGAGTTATTCACAGAAACATGGTTCTGAACATGCTGCCAATTTCTCGCCTGGGAAACATGCAGAGAAGTCCAAGATAGTGTTTTTTAGACTGGCTGCCACGAGCTGAATCGAATGCAGCCAAGAGCGAGCGTCTAGGACTTACGGTTCAGGAGTTATTCACAGAAACATGGTTCTGAACATGCTGCCAATTGCTCGCCTGGGAAACATGCAGAGAAGTCCAAGATAGTGTTTTTTAGACTGGCTGCCACGAGCTGAATCGAATGCAGCCAAGAGCGAGCGTCTAGGACTTACGGTTCAGGAGTTATTCACAGAAACATGGTTCTGAACATGCTGCCAATTTCTCGCCTGGGAAACATGCAGAGAAGTCCAAGATAGTGTTTTTTAGACTGGCTGCCACGAGCTGAATCGAATGCAGCCAAGAGCGAGCGTCTAGGACTTACGGTTCAGGAGTTATTCACAGAAACATGGTTCTTTTACTGCCAGCCGCGAAAGCGAAAATAACCAAGATCGAGCGTCTAGGATTTACTTGTCAATAACTCGCCTGGGAAACATCCAGAGAAGTCAAACACAGTGCTCCTATACTAATTGCCAGGCGCTGAGACGAATGCCGCCAAGATCGAGCGTCTAGGACTTACGGTTCAGGAGTTATTCACAGAAACATGGTTCTGAACATGCTGCCAATTTCTCGTCTGGGAAACATGCAGAGAAGTCCAAGATAGTGTTTTTTAGACTGGCTGCCACGAGCTGAATCGAATGCAGCCAAGAGCGAGCGTCTAGGACTTACGGTTCAGGAGTTATTCACAGAAACATGGTTCTTTTACTGCCAGCCGCGAAAGCGAAAATAACCAAGATCGAGCGTCTAGGATTTACTTGTCAATAACTCGCCTGGGAAACATCCAGAGAAGTCAAACACAGTGCTCCTATACTAATTGCCAGGCGCTGAGACGAATGCCGCCAAGATCGAGCGTCTAGGACTTACGGTTCAGGAGTTATTTACAGAAACATGGTTCTGAACATGCTGCCAATTTCTCGCCTGGGAAACATGCAGAGAAGTCCAAGATAGTGTTTTTTAGACTGGCTGCCACGAGCTGAATCGAATGCAGCCAAGAGCGAGCGTCTAGGACTTACGGTTCATGAGTTATTCACAGAAACATGGTTCTGAACATGCTGCCAATTGCTCGCCTGGGAAACATGCAGAGAAGTCCAAGATAGTGTTTTTTAGACTGGCTGCCACGAGCTGAATCGAATGCAGCCAAGAGCGAGCGTCTAGGACTTACGGTTCAGGAGTTATTCACAGAAACATGGTTCTTTTACTGCCAGCCGCGAAAGCGAAAATAACCAAGATCGAGCATCTAGGATTTACTTGTCAATAACTCGCCTGGGAAACATCCAGAGAAGTCAAACACAGTGCTCCTATACTAATTGCCAGGCGCTGAGACGAATGCCGCCAAGATCGAGCGTCTAGGACTTACGGTTCAAGAATTAGCTTTAGAAACATTTGCCTTAGGAACATGCAGAGAAGTCCAAGATAGTGTTTTTTAGACTGGCTGCCACGAGCTGAATCGAATGCAGCCAAGAGCGAGCGTCTAGGACTTACGGTTCAGGAGTTATTCACAGAAACATGGTTCTGAACATGCTGCCAATTGCTCGCCTGGGAAACATGCAGAGAAGTCCAAGATAGTGTTTTTTAGACTGGCTGCCACGAGCTGAATCGAATGCAGCCAAGAGCGAGCGTCTAGGACTTACGGTTCAGGAGTTATTCACAGAAACATGGTTCTTTTACTGCCAGCCGCGAAAGCGAAAATAACCAAGATCGAGCGTCTAGGATTTACTTGTCAATAACTCGCCTGGGAAACATCCAGAGAAGTCAAACACAGTGCTCCTATACTAATTGCCAGGCGCTGAGACGAATGCCGCCAAGATCGAGCGTCTAGGACTTACGGTTCAAGAATTAGCTTTAGAAACATTTGCCTTAGGAACATGCAGAGAAGTCCAAGATAGTGTTTTTTAGACTGGCTGCCACGAGCTGAATCGAATGCAGCCAAGAGCGAGCGTCTGTGACTTACGGTTCAGGAGTTATTCACAGAAACATGGTTCTGAACATGCTGCCAATTGCTCGCCTGGGAAACATGCAGAGAAGTCCAAGATAGTGTTTTTTAGACTGGCTGCCACGAGCTGAATCGAATGCAGCCAAGAGCGAGCGTCTAGGACTTACGGTTCAGGAGTTATTCACAGAAACATGGTTCTGAACATGCTGCCAATTGCTCGCCTGGGAAACATGCAGAGAAGTCCAAGATAGTGTTTTTTAGACTGGCTGCCACGAGCTGAATCGAATGCAGCCAAGAGCGAGCGTCTAGGACTTACGGTTCAGGAGTTATTCACAGAAACATGGTTCTGAACATGCTGCCAATTGCTCGCCTGGGAAACATGCAGAGAAGTCCAAGATAGTGTTTTTTAGACTGGCTGCCACGAGCTGAATCGAATGCAGCCAAGAGCGAGCGTCTAGGACTTACGGTTCAGGAGTTATTCACAGAAACATGGTTCTGAACATGCTGCCAATTTCTAGCCTGGGAAACATGCAGAGAAGTCCAAGATAGTGTTTTTTAGACTGGCTGCCACGAGCTGAATCGAATGCAGCCAAGAGCGAGCGTCTAGGACTTACGGTTCAGGAGTTATTCACAGAAACATGGTTCTTTTACTGCCAGCCGCGAAAGCGAAAATAACCAAGATCGAGCGTCTAGGATTTACTTGTCAATAACTCGCCTGGGAAACATCCAGAGAAGTCAAACACAGTGCTCCTATACTAATTGCCAGGCGCTGAGACGAATGCCGCCAAGATCGAGCGTCTAGGACTTACGGTTCAGGAGTTATTCACAGAAACATGGTTCTGAACATGCTGCCAATTTCTCGTCTGGGAAACATGCAGAGAAGTCCAAGATAGTGTTTTTTAGACTGGCTGCCACGAGCTGAATCGAATGCAGCCAAGAGCGAGCGTCTAGGACTTACGGTTCAGGAGTTATTCACAGAAACATGGTTCTTTTACTGCCAGCCGCGAAAGCGAAAATAACCAAGATCGAGCGTCTAGGATTTACTTGTCAATAACTCGCCTGGGAAACATCCAGAGAAGTCAAACACAGTGCTCCTATACTAATTGCCAGGCGCTGAGACGAATGCCGCCAAGATCGAGCGTCTAGGACTTACGGTTCAGGAGTTATTCACAGAAACATGGTTCTGAACATGCTGCCAATTTCTCGCCTGGGAAACATGCAGAGAAGTCCAAGATAGTGTTTTTTAGACTGGCTGCCACGAGCTGAATCGAATGCAGCCAAGAGCGAGCGTCTAGGACTTACGGTTCAGGAGTTATTCACAGAAACATGGTTCTGAACATGCTGCCAATTGCTCGCCTGGGAAACATGCAGAGAAGTCCAAGATAGTGTTTTTTAGACTGGCTGCCACGAGCTGAATCGAATGCAGCCAAGAGCGAGCGTCTAGGACTTACGGTTCAGGAGTTAGTCACAGAAACATGGTTCTGAACATGCTGCCAATTTCTCGCCTGGGAAACATGCAGAGAAGTCCAAGATAGTGTTTTTTAGACTGGCTGCCACGAGCTGAATGGAATGCACCCAAGAGCGAGCGTCTAGGACTTACGGTTCAGGAGTTATTCACAGAAACATGGTTCTGAACATGCTGCCAATTTCTCGCCTGGGAAACATGCAGAGAAGTCCAAGATAGTGTTTTTTAGACTGGCTGCCACGAGCTGAATCGAATGCAGCCAAGAGCGAGCGTCTAGGACTTATGGTTCAGGAGTTATTCACAGAAACATGGTTCTGAACATGCTGCCAATTGCTCGCCTGGGAAACATGCAGAGAAGTCCAAGATAGTGTTTTTTAGACTGGCTGCCACGAGCTGAATCGAATGCAGCCAAGAGCGAGCGTCTAGGACTTACGGTTCAGGAGTTAGTCACAGAAACATGGTTCTGAACATGCTGCCAATTTCTCGCCTGGGAAACATGCAGAGAAGTCCAAGATAGTGTTTTTTAGACTGGCTGCCACGAGCTGAATGGAATGCAGCCAAGAGCGAGCGTCTAGGACTTACGGTTCAGGAGTTATTCACAGAAACATGGTTCTGAACATGCTGCCAATTTCTCGCCTGGGAAACATGCAGAGAAGTCCAAGATAGTGTTTTTTAGACTGGCTGCCACGAGCTGAATCGAATGCAGCCAAGAGCGAGCGTCTAGGACTTATGGTTCAGGAGTTATTCACAGAAACATGGTTCTGAACATGCTGCCAATTTCTCGCCTGGGAAACATGCAGAGAAGTCCAAGATAGTGTTTTTTAGACTGGCTGCCACGAGCTGAATCGAATGCAGCCAAGAGCGAGCGTCTAGGACTTACGGTTCAGGAGTTATTCACAGAAACATGGTTCTGAACATGCTGCCAATTGCTCGCCTGGGAAACATGCAGAGAAGTCCAAGATAGTGTTTTTTAGACTGGCTGCCACGAGCTGAATCGAATGCAGCCAAGAGCGAGCGTCTAGGACTTACGGTTCAGGAGTTATTCACAGAAACATGGTTCTTTTACTGCCAGCCGCGAAAGCGAAAATAACCAAGATCGAGCGTCTAGGATTTACTTGTCAATAACTCGCCTGGGAAACATCCAGAGAAGTCAAACACAGTGCTCCTATACTAATTGCCAGGCGCTGAGACGAATGCCGCCAAGATCGAGCGTCTAGGACTTACGGTTCAGGAGTTATTCACAGAAACATGGTTCTGAACATGCTGCCAATTTCTCGCCTGGGAAACATGCAGAGAAGTCCAAGATAGTGTTTTTTAGACTGGCTGCCACGAGCTGAATCGAATGCAGCCAAGAGCGAGCGTCTAGGACTTACGGTTCAGGAGTTATTCACAGAAACATGGTTCTGAACATGCTGCCAATTGCTCGGCTGGGAAACATGCAGAGAAGTCCAAGATAGTGTTTCTTAGACTGGCTGCCACGAGCTGAATCGAATGCAGCCAAGAGCGAGCGTCTAGGACTTACGGTTCAGGAGTTATTCACAGAAACATGGTTCTGAACATGCTGCCAATTTCTCGCCTGGGAAACATGCAGAGAAGTCCAAGATAGTGTTTTTTAGACTGGCTGCCACGAGCTGAATCGAATGCAGCCAAGAGCGAGCGTCTAGGACTTACGGTTCAGGAGTTATTCACAGAAACATGGTTCTGAACATGCTGCCAATTTCTCGCCTGGGAAACATGCAGAGAAGTCCAAGATAGTGTTTTTTAGACTGGCTGCCACGAGCTGAATCGAATGCAGCCAAGAGCGAGCGTCTAGGACTTACGGTTCAGGAGTTATTCACAGAAACATGGTTCTGAACATGCTGCCAATTTCTCGCCTGGGAAACATGCAGAGAAGTCCAAGATAGTGTTTTTTAGACTGGCTGCCACGAGCTGAATCGAATGCAGCCAAGAGCGAGCGTCTAGGACTTACGGTTCAGGAGTTATTCACAGAAACATGGTTCTGAACATGCTGCCAATTGCTCGCCTGGGAAACATGCAGAGAAGTCCAAGATAGTGTTTTTTAGACTGGCTGCCACGAGCTGAATCGAATGCAGCCAAGAGCGAGCGTCTAGGACTTACGGTTCAGGAGTTATTCACAGAAACATGGTTCTGAACATGCTGCCAATTTCTCGCCTGGGAAACATGCAGAGAAGTCCAAGATAGTGTTTTTTAGACTGGCTGCCACGAGCTGAATCGAATGCAGCCAAGAGCGAGCGTCTAGGACTTACGGTTCAGGAGTTATTCACAGAAACATGGTTCTTTTACTGCCAGCCGCGAAAGCGAAAATAACCAAGATCGAGCGTCTAGGATTTACTTGTCAATAACTCGCCTGGGAAACATCCAGAGAAGTCAAACACAGTGCTCCTATACTAATTGCCAGGCGCTGAGACGAATGCCGCCAAGATCGAGCGTCTAGGACTTACGGTTCAGGAGTTATTCACAGAAACATGGTTCTGAACATGCTGCCAATTTCTCGTCTGGGAAACATGCAGAGAAGTCCAAGATAGTGTTTTTTAGACTGGCTGCCACGAGCTGAATCGAATGCAGCCAAGAGCGAGCGTCTAGGACTTACGGTTCAGGAGTTATTCACAGAAACATGGTTCTTTTACTGCCAGCCGCGAAAGCGAAAATAACCAAGATCGAGCGTCTAGGATTTACTTGTCAATAACTCGCCTGGGAAACATCCAGAGAAGTCAAACACAGTGCTCCTATACTAATTGCCAGGCGCTGAGACGAATGCCGCCAAGATCGAGCGTCTAGGACTTACGGTTCAGGAGTTATTTACAGAAACATGGTTCTGAACATGCTGCCAATTTCTCGCCTGGGAAACATGCAGAGAAGTCCAAGATAGTGTTTTTTAGACTGGCTGCCACGAGCTGAATCGAATGCAGCCAAGAGCGAGCGTCTAGGACTTACGGTTCATGAGTTATTCACAGAAACATGGTTCTGAACATGCTGCCAATTGCTCGCCTGGGAAACATGCAGAGAAGTCCAAGATAGTGTTTTTTAGACTGGCTGCCACGAGCTGAATCGAATGCAGCCAAGAGCGAGCGTCTAGGACTTACGGTTCAGGAGTTATTCACAGAAACATGGTTCTTTTACTGCCAGCCGCGAAAGCGAAAATAACCAAGATCGAGCGTCTAGGATTTACTTGTCAATAACTCGCCTGGGAAACATCCAGAGAAGTCAAACACAGTGCTCCTATACTAATTGCCAGGCGCTGAGACGAATGCCGCCAAGATCGAGCGTCTAGGACTTACGGTTCAGGAGTTATTCACAGAAACATGGTTCTGAACATGCTGCCAATTTCTCGTCTGGGAAACATGCAGAGAAGTCCAAGATAGTGTTTTTTAGACTGGCTGCCACGAGCTGAATCGAATGCAGCCAAGAGCGAGCGTCTAGGACTTACGGTTCAGGAGTTATTCACAGAAACATGGTTCTTTTACTGCCAGCCGCGAAAGCGAAAATAACCAAGATCGAGCGTCTAGGATTTACTTGTCAATAACTCGCCTGGGAAACATCCAGAGAAGTCAAACACAGTGCTCCTATACTAATTGCCAGGCGCTGAGACGAATGCCGCCAAGATCGAGCGTCTAGGACTTACGGTTCAGGAGTTATTCACAGAAACATGGTTCTGAACATGCTGCCATTTTCTCGCCTGGGAAACATGCAGAGAAGTCCAAGATAGTGTTTTTTAGACTGGCTGCCACGAGCTGAATCGAATGCAGCCAAGAGCGAGCGTCTAGGACTTACGGTTCAGGAGTTATTCACAGAAACATGGTTCTGAACATGCTGCCAATTGCTCGGCTGGGAAACATGCAGAGAAGTCCAAGATAGTGTTTCTTAGACTGGCTGCCACGAGCTGAATCGAATGCAGCCAAGAGCGAGCGTCTAGGACTTACGGTTCAGGAGTTATTCACAGAAACATGGTTCTGAACATGCTGCCAATTGCTCGCCTGGGAAACATGCAGAGAAGTCCAAGATAGTGTTTTTTAGACTGGCTGCCACGAGCTGAATCGAATGCAGCCAAGAGCGAGCGTCTAGGACTTACGGTTCAGGAGTTATTCACAGAAACATGGTTCTGAACATGCTGCCAATTGCTCGCCTGGGAAACATGCAGAGAAGTCCAAGATAGTGTTTTTTAGACTGGCTGCCACGAGCTGAATCGAATGCAGCCAAGAGCGAGCGTCTAGGACTTACGGTTCAGGAGTTATTCACAGAAACATGGTTCTGAACATGCTGCCAATTTCTAGCCTGGGAAACATGCAGAGAAGTCCAAGATAGTGTTTTTTAGACTGGCTGCCACGAGCTGAATCGAATGCAGCCAAGAGCGAGCGTCTAGGACTTACGGTTCAGGAGTTATTCACAGAAACATGGTTCTTTTACTGCCAGCCGCGAAAGCGAAAATAACCAAGATCGAGCGTCTAGGATTTACTTGTCAATAACTCGCCTGGGAAACATCCAGAGAAGTCAAACACAGTGCTCCTATACTAATTGCCAGGCGCTGAGACGAATGCCGCCAAGATCGAGCGTCTAGGACTTACGGTTCAGGAGTTATTCACAGAAACATGGTTCTGAACATGCTGCCAATTTCTCGTCTGGGAAACATGCAGAGAAGTCCAAGATAGTGTTTTTTAGACTGGCTGCCACGAGCTGAATCGAATGCAGCCAAGAGCGAGCGTCTAGGACTTACGGTTCAGGAGTTATTCACAGAAACATGGTTCTTTTACTGCCAGCCGCGAAAGCGAAAATAACCAAGATCGAGCGTCTAGGATTTACTTGTCAATAACTCGCCTGGGAAACATCCAGAGAAGTCAAACACAGTGCTCCTATACTAATTGCCAGGCGCTGAGACGAATGCCGCCAAGATCGAGCGTCTAGGACTTACGGTTCAGGAGTTATTCACAGAAACATGGTTCTGAACATGCTGCCAATTTCTCGCCTGGGAAACATGCAGAGAAGTCCAAGATAGTGTTTTTTAGACTGGCTGCCACGAGCTGAATCGAATGCAGCCAAGAGCGAGCGTCTAGGACTTACGGTTCAGGAGTTATTCACAGAAACATGGTTCTGAACATGCTGCCAATTGCTCGCCTGGGAAACATGCAGAGAAGTCCAAGATAGTGTTTTTTAGACTGGCTGCCACGAGCTGAATCGAATGCAGCCAAGAGCGAGCGTCTAGGACTTACGGTTCAGGAGTTAGTCACAGAAACATGGTTCTGAACATGCTGCCAATTTCTCGCCTGGGAAACATGCAGAGAAGTCCAAGATAGTGTTTTTTAGACTGGCTGCCACGAGCTGAATGGAATGCACCCAAGAGCGAGCGTCTAGGACTTACGGTTCAGGAGTTATTCACAGAAACATGGTTCTGAACATGCTGCCAATTTCTCGCCTGGGAAACATGCAGAGAAGTCCAAGATAGTGTTTTTTAGACTGGCTGCCACGAGCTGAATCGAATGCAGCCAAGAGCGAGCGTCTAGGACTTATGGTTCAGGAGTTATTCACAGAAACATGGTTCTGAACATGCTGCCAATTGCTCGCCTGGGAAACATGCAGAGAAGTCCAAGATAGTGTTTTTTAGACTGGCTGCCACGAGCTGAATCGAATGCAGCCAAGAGCGAGCGTCTAGGACTTACGGTTCAGGAGTTAGTCACAGAAACATGGTTCTGAACATGCTGCCAATTTCTCGCCTGGGAAACATGCAGAGAAGTCCAAGATAGTGTTTTTTAGACTGGCTGCCACGAGCTGAATGGAATGCAGCCAAGAGCGAGCGTCTAGGACTTACGGTTCAGGAGTTATTCACAGAAACATGGTTCTGAACATGCTGCCAATTTCTCGCCTGGGAAACATGCAGAGAAGTCCAAGATAGTGTTTTTTAGACTGGCTGCCACGAGCTGAATCGAATGCAGCCAAGAGCGAGCGTCTAGGACTTATGGTTCAGGAGTTATTCACAGAAACATGGTTCTGAACATGCTGCCAATTTCTCGCCTGGGAAACATGCAGAGAAGTCCAAGATAGTGTTTTTTAGACTGGCTGCCACGAGCTGAATCGAATGCAGCCAAGAGCGAGCGTCTAGGACTTACGGTTCAGGAGTTATTCACAGAAACATGGTTCTGAACATGCTGCCAATTGCTCGCCTGGGAAACATGCAGAGAAGTCCAAGATAGTGTTTTTTAGACTGGCTGCCACGAGCTGAATCGAATGCAGCCAAGAGCGAGCGTCTAGGACTTACGGTTCAGGAGTTATTCACAGAAACATGGTTCTTTTACTGCCAGCCGCGAAAGCGAAAATAACCAAGATCGAGCGTCTAGGATTTACTTGTCAATAACTCGCCTGGGAAACATCCAGAGAAGTCAAACACAGTGCTCCTATACTAATTGCCAGGCGCTGAGACGAATGCCGCCAAGATCGAGCGTCTAGGACTTACGGTTCAGGAGTTATTCACAGAAACATGGTTCTGAACATGCTGCCAATTTCTCGCCTGGGAAACATGCAGAGAAGTCCAAGATAGTGTTTTTTAGACTGGCTGCCACGAGCTGAATCGAATGCAGCCAAGAGCGAGCGTCTAGGACTTATGGTTCAGGAGTTATTCACAGAAACATGGTTCTGAACATGCTGCCAATTTCTCGCCTGGGAAACATGCAGAGAAGTCCAAGATAGTGTTTTTTAGACTGGCTGCCACGAGCTGAATCGAATGCAGCCAAGAGCGAGCGTCTAGGACTTACGGTTCAGGAGTTATTCACAGAAACATGGTTCTGAACATGCTGCCAATTGCTCGCCTGGGAAACATGCAGAGAAGTCCAAGATAGTGTTTTTTAGACTGGCTGCCACGAGCTGAATCGAATGCAGCCAAGAGCGAGCGTCTAGGACTTACGGTTCAGGAGTTATTCACAGAAACATGGTTCTTTTACTGCCAGCCGCGAAAGCGAAAATAACCAAGATCGAGCGTCTAGGATTTACTTGTCAATAACTCGCCTGGGAAACATCCAGAGAAGTCAAACACAGTGCTCCTATACTAATTGCCAGGCGCTGAGACGAATGCCGCCAAGATCGAGCGTCTAGGACTTACGGTTCAGGAGTTATTCACAGAAACATGGTTCTGAACATGCTGCCAATTTCTCGCCTGGGAAACATGCAGAGAAGTCCAAGATAGTGTTTTTTAGACTGGCTGCCACGAGCTGAATCGAATGCAGCCAAGAGCGAGCGTCTAGGACTTACGGTTCAGGAGTTATTCACAGAAACATGGTTCTGAACATGCTGCCAATTGCTCGGCTGAGAAACATGCAGAGAAGTCCAAGATAGTGTTTCTTAGACTGGCTGCCACGAGCTGAATCGAATGCAGCCAAGAGCGAGCGTCTAGGACTTACGGTTCAGGAGTTATTCACAGAAACATGGTTCTGAACATGCTGCCAATTTCTCCGCCTGGGAAACATGCAGAGAAGTCCAAGATAGTGTTTTTTAGACTGGCTGCCACGAGCTGAATCGAATGCAGCCAAGAGCGAGCGTCTAGGACTTACGGTTCAGGAGTTATTCACAGAAACATGGTTCTGAACATGCTGCCAATTTCTCGCCTGGGAAACATGCAGAGAAGTCCAAGATAGTGTTTTTTAGACTGGCTGCCACGAGCTGAATCGAATGCAGCCAAGAGCGAGCGTCTAGGACTTACGGTTCAGGAGTTATTCACAGAAACATGGTTCTGAACATGCTGCCAATTTCTCGCCTGGGAAACATGCAGAGAAGTCCAAGATAGTGTTTTTTAGACTGGCTGCCACGAGCTGAATCGAATGCAGCCAAGAGCGAGCGTCTAGGACTTACGGTTCAGGAGTTATTCACAGAAACATGGTTCTGAACATGCTGCCAATTGCTCGCCTGGGAAACATGCAGAGAAGTCCAAGATAGTGTTTTTTAGACTGGCTGCCACGAGCTGAATCGAATGCAGCCAAGAGCGAGCGTCTAGGACTTACGGTTCAGGAGTTATTCACAGAAACATGGTTCTGAACATGCTGCCAATTTCTCGCCTGGGAAACATGCAGAGAAGTCCAAGATAGTGTTTTTTAGACTGGCTGCCACGAGCTGAATCGAATGCAGCCAAGAGCGAGCGTCTAGGACTTACGGTTCAGGAGTTATTCACAGAAACATGGTTCTTTTACTGCCAGCCGCGAAAGCGAAAATAACCAAGATCGAGCGTCTAGGATTTACTTGTCAATAACTCGCCTGGGAAACATCCAGAGAAGTCAAACACAGTGCTCCTATACTAATTGCCAGGCGCTGAGACGAATGCCGCCAAGATCGAGCGTCTAGGACTTACGGTTCAGGAGTTATTCACAGAAACATGGTTCTGAACATGCTGCCAATTTCTCGTCTGGGAAACATGCAGAGAAGTCCAAGATAGTGTTTTTTAGACTGGCTGCCACGAGCTGAATCGAATGCAGCCAAGAGCGAGCGTCTAGGACTTACGGTTCAGGAGTTATTCACAGAAACATGGTTCTTTTACTGCCAGCCGCGAAAGCGAAAATAACCAAGATCGAGCGTCTAGGATTTACTTGTCAATAACTCGCCTGGGAAACATCCAGAGAAGTCAAACACAGTGCTCCTATACTAATTGCCAGGCGCTGAGACGAATGCCGCCAAGATCGAGCGTCTAGGACTTACGGTTCAGGAGTTATTTACAGAAACATGGTTCTGAACATGCTGCCAATTTCTCGCCTGGGAAACATGCAGAGAAGTCCAAGATAGTGTTTTTTAGACTGGCTGCCACGAGCTGAATCGAATGCAGCCAAGAGCGAGCGTCTAGGACTTACGGTTCATGAGTTATTCACAGAAACATGGTTCTGAACATGCTGCCAATTGCTCGCCTGGGAAACATGCAGAGAAGTCCAAGATAGTGTTTTTTAGACTGGCTGCCACGAGCTGAATCGAATGCAGCCAAGAGCGAGCGTCTAGGACTTACGGTTCAGGAGTTATTCACAGAAACATGGTTCTTTTACTGCCAGCCGCGAAAGCGAAAATAACCAAGATCGAGCGTCTAGGATTTACTTGTCAATAACTCGCCTGGGAAACATCCAGAGAAGTCAAACACAGTGCTCCTATACTAATTGCCAGGCGCTGAGACGAATGCCGCCAAGATCGAGCGTCTAGGACTTACGGTTCAAGAATTAGCTTTAGAAACATTTGCCTTAGGAACATGCAGAGAAGTCCAAGATAGTGTTTTTTAGACTGGCTGCCACGAGCTGAATCGAATGCAGCCAAGAGCGAGCGTCTAGGACTTACGGTTCAGGAGTTATTCACAGAAACATGGTTCTGAACATGCTGCCAATTGCTCGCCTGGGAAACATGCAGAGAAGTCCAAGATAGTGTTTTTTAGACTGGCTGCCACGAGCTGAATCGAATGCAGCCAAGAGCGAGCGTCTAGGACTTACGGTTCAGGAGTTATTCACAGAAACATGGTTCTTTTACTGCCAGCCGCGAAAGCGAAAATAACCAAGATCGAGCGTCTAGGATTTACTTGTCAATAACTCGCCTGGGAAACATCCAGAGAAGTCAAACACAGTGCTCCTATACTAATTGCCAGGCGCTGAGACGAATGCCGCCAAGATCGAGCGTCTAGGACTTACGGTTCAAGAATTAGCTTTAGAAACATTTGCCTTAGGAACATGCAGAGAAGTCCAAGATAGTGTTTTTTAGACTGGCTGCCACGAGCTGAATCGAATGCAGCCAAGAGCGAGCGTCTGTGACTTACGGTTCAGGAGTTATTCACAGAAACATGGTTCTGAACATGCTGCCAATTGCTCGCCTGGGAAACATGCAGAGAAGTCCAAGATAGTGTTTTTTAGACTGGCTGCCACGAGCTGAATCGAATGCAGCCAAGAGCGAGCGTCTAGGACTTACGGTTCAGGAGTTATTCACAGAAACATGGTTCTGAACATGCTGCCAATTGCTCGCCTGGGAAACATGCAGAGAAGTCCAAGATAGTGTTTTTAGACTGGCTGCCACGAGCTGAATCGAATGCAGCCAAGAGCGAGCGTCTAGGACTTACGGTTCAGGAGTTATTCACAGAAACATGGTTCTTTTACTGCCAGCCGCGAAAGCGAAAATAACCAAGATCGAGCGTCTAGGATTTACTTGTCAATAACTCGCCTGGGAAACATCCAGAGAAGTCAAACACAGTGCTCCTATACTAATTGCCAGGCGCTGAGACGAATGCCGCCAAGATCGAGCGTCTAGGACTTACGGTTCAGGAGTTATTCACAGAAACATGGTTCTGAACATGCTGCCAATTTCTCGTCTGGGAAACATGCAGAGAAGTCCAAGATAGTGTTTTTTAGACTGGCTGCCACGAGCTGAATCGAATGCAGCCAAGAGCGAGCGTCTAGGACTTACGGTTCAGGAGTTATTCACAGAAACATGGTTCTTTTACTGCCAGCCGCGAAAGCGAAAATAACCAAGATCGAGCGTCTAGGATTTACTTGTCAATAACTCGCCTGGGAAACATCCAGAGAAGTCAAACACAGTGCTCCTATACTAATTGCCAGGCGCTGAGACGAATGCCGCCAAGATCGAGCGTCTAGGACTTACGGTTCAGGAGTTATTCACAGAAACATGGTTCTGAACATGCTGCCAATTTCTCGCCTGGGAAACATGCAGAGAAGTCCAAGATAGTGTTTTTTAGACTGGCTGCCACGAGCTGAATCGAATGCAGCCAAGAGCGAGCGTCTAGGACTTACGGTTCAGGAGTTATTCACAGAAACATGGTTCTGAACATGCTGCCAATTTCTCGCCTGGGAAACATGCAGAGAAGTCCAAGATAGTGTTTTTTAGACTGGCTGCCACGAGCTGAATCGAATGCAGCCAAGAGCGAGCGTCTAGGACTTACGGTTCAGGAGTTATTCACAGAAACATGGTTCTGAACATGCTGCCAATTTCTCGCCTGGGAAACATGCAGAGAAGTCCAAGATAGTGTTTTTTAGACTGGCTGCCACGAGCTGAATCGAATGCAGCCAAGAGCGAGCGTCTAGGACTTACGGTTCAGGAGTTATTCACAGAAACATGGTTCTGAACATGCTGCCAATTTCTCGCCTGGGAAACATGCAGAGAAGTCCAAGATAGTGTTTTTTAGACTGGCTGCCACGAGCTGAATCGAATGCAGCCAAGAGCGAGCGTCTAGGACTTACGGTTCAGGAGTTATTCACAGAAACATGGTTCTGAACATGCTGCCAATTTCTCGCCTGGGAAACATGCAGAGAAGTCCAAGATAGTGTTTTTTAGACTGGCTGCCACGAGCTGAATCGAATGCAGCCAAGAGCGAGCGTCTAGGACTTACGGTTCAGGAGTTATTCACAGAAACATGGTTCTGAACATGCTGCCAATTTCTCGCCTGGGAAACATGCAGAGAAGTCCAAGATAGTGTTTTTTAGACTGGCTGCCACGAGCTGAATCGAATGCAGCCAAGAGCGAGCGTCTAGGACTTACGGTTCAGGAGTTATTCACAGAAACATGGTTCTGAACATGCTGCCAATTGCTCGCCTGGGAAACATGCAGAGAAGTCCAAGATAGTGTTTTTTAGACTGGCTGCCACGAGCTGAATCGAATGCAGCCAAGAGCGAGCGTCTAGGACTTACGGTTCAGGAGTTATTCACAGAAACATGGTTCTTTTACTGCCAGCCGCGAAAGCGAAAATAACCAAGATCGAGCGTCTAGGATTTACTTGTCAATAACTCGCCTGGGAAACATCCAGAGAAGTCAAACACAGTGCTCCTATACTAATTGCCAGGCGCTGAGACGAATGCCGCCAAGATCGAGCGTCTAGGACTTACGGTTCAGGAGTTATTCACAGAAACATGGTTCTGAACATGCTGCCAATTTCTCGCCTGGGAAACATGCAGAGAAGTCCAAGATAGTGTTTTTTAGACTGGCTGCCACGAGCTGAATCGAATGCAGCCAAGAGCGAGCGTCTAGGACTTACGGTTCAGGAGTTATTCACAGAAACATGGTTCTTTTACTGCCAGCCGCGAAAGCGAAAATAACCAAGATCGAGCGTCTAGGATTTACTTGTCAATAACTCGCCTGGGAAACATCCAGAGAAGTCAAACACAGTGCTCCTATACTAATTGCCAGGCGCTGAGACGAATGCCGCCAAGATCGAGCGTCTAGGACTTACGGTTCAAGAATTAGCTTTAGAAACATTTGCCTTAGGAACATGCAGAGAAGTCCAAGATAGTGTTTTTTAGACTGGCTGCCACGAGCTGAATCGAAAGCAGCCAAGAGCGAGCGTCTGTGACTTACGGTTCAGGAGTTATTCACAGAAACATGGTTCTGAACATGCTGCCAATTGCTCGCCTGGGAAACATGCAGAGAAGTCCAAGATAGTGTTTTTTAGACTGGCTGCCACGAGCTGAATCGAATGCAGCCAAGAGCGAGCGTCTAGGACTTACGGTTCAGGAGTTATTCACAGAAACATGGTTCTGAACATGCTGCCAATTGCTCGCCTGGGAAACATGCAGAGAAGTCCAAGATAGTGTTTTTTAGACTGGCTGCCACGAGCTGAATCGAATGCA
The DNA here is from genome assembly GCF_050947455.1 of Rhinoderma darwinii. NCBI lineage: Eukaryota > Metazoa > Chordata > Amphibia > Anura > Rhinodermatidae > Rhinoderma > Rhinoderma darwinii. Next base: position 20,853 of record NW_027463309.1, on the reverse strand, counting down.
GCCAAGAGCGAGCGTCTAGGACTTACGGTTCAGGAGTTATTCACAGAAACATGGTTCTTTTACTGCCAGCCGCGAAAGCGAAAATAACCAAGATCGAGCGTCTAGGATTTACTTGTCAATAACTCGCCTGGGAAACATCCAGAGAAGTCAAACACAGTGCTCCTATACTAATTGCCAGGCGCTGAGACGAATGCCGCCAAGATCGAGCGTCTAGGACTTACGGTTCAGGAGTTATTCACAGAAACATGGTTCTGAACATGCTGCCAATTTCTCGTCTGGGAAACATGCAGAGAAGTCCAAGATAGTGTTTTTTAGACTGGCTGCCACGAGCTGAATCGAATGCAGCCAAGAGCGAGCGTCTAGGACTTACGGTTCAGGAGTTATTCACAGAAACATGGTTCTTTTACTGCCAGCCGCGAAAGCGAAAATAACCAAGATCGAGCGTCTAGGATTTACTTGTCAATAACTCGCCTGGGAAACATCCAGAGAAGTCAAACACAGTGCTCCTATACTAATTGCCAGGCGCTGAGACGAATGCCGCCAAGATCGAGCGTCTAGGACTTACGGTTCAGGAGTTATTCACAGAAACATGGTTCTGAACATGCTGCCAATTTCTCGCCTGGGAAACATGCAGAGAAGTCCAAGATAGTGTTTTTTAGACTGGCTGCCACGAGCTGAATCGAATGCAGCCAAGAGCGAGCGTCTAGGACTTACGGTTCAGGAGTTATTCACAGAAACATGGTTCTGAACATGCTGCCAATTGCTCGCCTGGGAAACATGCAGAGAAGTCCAAGATAGTGTTTTTTAGACTGGCTGCCACGAGCTGAATCGAATGCAGCCAAGAGCGAGCGTCTAGGACTTACGGTTCAGGAGTTATTCACAGAAACATGGTTCTGAACATGCTGCCAATTTCTCGCCTGGGAAACATGCAGAGAAGTCCAAGATAGTGTTTTTTAGACTGGCTGCCACGAGCTGAATCGAATGCAGCCAAGAGCGAGCGTCTAGGACTTACGGTTCAGGAGTTATTCACAGAAACATGGTTCTGAACATGCTGCCAATTTCTCGCCTGGGAAACATGCAGAGAAGTCCAAGATAGTGTTTTTTAGACTGGCTGCCACGAGCTGAATCGAATGCAGCCAAGAGCGAGCGTCTAGGACTTACGGTTCAGGAGTTATTCACAGAAACATGGTTCTGAACATGCTGCCAATTTCTCGCCTGGGAAACATGCAGAGAAGTCCAAGATAGTGTTTTTTAGACTGGCTGCCACGAGCTGAATCGAATGCAGCCAAGAGCGAGCGTCTAGGACTTACGGTTCAGGAGTTATTCACAGAAACATGGTTCTGAACATGCTGCCAATTTCTCGCCTGGGAAACATGCAGAGAAGTCCAAGATAGTGTTTTTTAGACTGGCTGCCACGAGCTGAATCGAATGCAGCCAAGAGCGAGCGTCTAGGACTTACGGTTCAGGAGTTATTCACAGAAACATGGTTCTTTTACTGCCAGCCGCGAAAGCGAAAATAACCAAGATCGAGCGTCTAGGATTTACTTGTCAATAACTCGCCTGGGAAACATCCAGAGAAGTCAAACACAGTGCTCCTATACTAATTGCCAGGCGCTGAGACGAATGCCGCCAAGATCGAGCGTCTAGGACTTACGGTTCAGGAGTTATTCACAGAAACATGGTTCTGAACATGCTGCCAATTTCTCGTCTGGGAAACATGCAGAGAAGTCCAAGATAGTGTTTTTTAGACTGGCTGCCACGAGCTGAATCGAATGCAGCCAAGAGCGAGCGTCTAGGACTTACGGTTCAGGAGTTATTCACAGAAACATGGTTCTTTTACTGCCAGCCGCGAAAGCGAAAATAACCAAGATCGAGCGTCTAGGATTTACTTGTCAATAACTCGCCTGGGAAACATCCAGAGAAGTCAAACACAGTGCTCCTATACTAATTGCCAGGCGCTGAGACGAATGCCGCCAAGATCGAGCGTCTAGGACTTACGGTTCAGGAGTTATTCACAGAAACATGGTTCTGAACATGCTGCCAATTTCTCGCCTGGGAAACATGCAGAGAAGTCCAAGATAGTGTTTTTTAGACTGGCTGCCACGAGCTGAATCGAATGCAGCCAAGAGCGAGCGTCTAGGACTTACGGTTCAGGAGTTATTCACAGAAACATGGTTCTGAACATGCTGCCAATTGCTCGCCTGGGAAACATGCAGAGAAGTCCAAGATAGTGTTTTTTAGACTGGCTGCCACGAGCTGAATCGAATGCAGCCAAGAGCGAGCGTCTAGGACTTACGGTTCAGGAGTTATTCACAGAAACATGGTTCTGAACATGCTGCCAATTTCTCGCCTGGGAAACATGCAGAGAAGTCCAAGATAGTGTTTTTTAGACTGGCTGCCACGAGCTGAATCGAATGCAGCCAAGAGCGAGCGTCTAGGACTTACGGTTCAGGAGTTATTCACAGAAACATGGTTCTGAACATGCTGCCAATTTCTCGCCTGGGAAACATGCAGAGAAGTCCAAGATAGTGTTTTTTAGACTGGCTGCCACGAGCTGAATCGAATGCAGCCAAGAGCGAGCGTCTAGGACTTACGGTTCAGGAGTTATTCACAGAAACATGGTTCTGAACATGCTGCCAATTTCTCGCCTGGGAAACATGCAGAGAAGTCCAAGATAGTGTTTTTTAGACTGGCTGCCACGAGCTGAATCGAATGCAGCCAAGAGCGAGCGTCTAGGACTTACGGTTCAGGAGTTATTCACAGAAACATGGTTCTGAACATGCTGCCAATTTCTCGCCTGGGAAACATGCAGAGAAGTCCAAGATAGTGTTTTTTAGACTGGCTGCCACGAGCTGAATCGAATGCAGCCAAGAGCGAGCGTCTAGGACTTACGGTTCAGGAGTTATTCACAGAAACATGGTTCTGAACATGCTGCCAATTTCTCGCCTGGGAAACATGCAGAGAAGTCCAAGATAGTGTTTTTTAGACTGGCTGCCACGAGCTGAATCGAATGCAGCCAAGAGCGAGCGTCTAGGACTTACGGTTCAGGAGTTATTCACAGAAACATGGTTCTTTTACTGCCAGCCGCGAAAGCGAAAATAACCAAGATCGAGCGTCTAGGATTTACTTGTCAATAACTCGCCTGGGAAACATCCAGAGAAGTCAAACACAGTGCTCCTATACTAATTGCCAGGCGCTGAGACGAATGCCGCCAAGATCGAGCGTCTAGGACTTACGGTTCAGGAGTTATTCACAGAAACATGGTTCTGAACATGCTGCCAATTTCTCGTCTGGGAAACATGCAGAGAAGTCCAAGATAGTGTTTTTTAGACTGGCTGCCACGAGCTGAATCGAATGCAGCCAAGAGCGAGCGTCTAGGACTTACGGTTCAGGAGTTATTCACAGAAACATGGTTCTTTTACTGCCAGCCGCGAAAGCGAAAATAACCAAGATCGAGCGTCTAGGATTTACTTGTCAATAACTCGCCTGGGAAACATCCAGAGAAGTCAAACACAGTGCTCCTATACTAATTGCCAGGCGCTGAGACGAATGCCGCCAAGATCGAGCGTCTAGGACTTACGGTTCAGGAGTTATTCACAGAAACATGGTTCTGAACATGCTGCCAATTTCTCGCCTGGGAAACATGCAGAGAAGTCCAAGATAGTGTTTTTTAGACTGGCTGCCACGAGCTGAATCGAATGCAGCCAAGAGCGAGCGTCTAGGACTTACGGTTCAGGAGTTATTCACAGAAACATGGTTCTGAACATGCTGCCAATTTCTCGCCTGGGAAACATGCAGAGAAGTCCAAGATAGTGTTTTTTAGACTGGCTGCCACGAGCTGAATCGAATGCAGCCAAGAGCGAGCGTCTAGGACTTACGGTTCAGGAGTTATTCACAGAAACATGGTTCTGAACATGCTGCCAATTTCTCGCCTGGGAAACATGCAGAGAAGTCCAAGATAGTGTTTTTTAGACTGGCTGCCACGAGCTGAATCGAATGCAGCCAAGAGCGAGCGTCTAGGACTTACGGTTCAGGAGTTATTCACAGAAACATGGTTCTGAACATGCTGCCAATTTCTCGCCTGGGAAACATGCAGAGAAGTCCAAGATAGTGTTTTTTAGACTGGCTGCCACGAGCTGAATCGAATGCAGCCAAGAGCGAGCGTCTAGGACTTACGGTTCAGGAGTTATTCACAGAAACATGGTTCTGAACATGCTGCCAATTGCTCGCCTGGGAAACATGCAGAGAAGTCCAAGATAGTGTTTTTTAGACTGGCTGCCACGAGCTGAATCGAATGCAGCCAAGAGCGAGCGTCTAGGACTTACGGTTCAGGAGTTATTCACAGAAACATGGTTCTTTTACTGCCAGCCGCGAAAGCGAAAATAACCAAGATCGAGCGTCTAGGATTTACTTGTCAATAACTCGCCTGGGAAACATCCAGAGAAGTCAAACACAGTGCTCCTATACTAATTGCCAGGCGCTGAGACGAATGCCGCCAAGATCGAGCGTCTAGGACTTACGGTTCAGGAGTTATTCACAGAAACATGGTTCTGAACATGCTGCCAATTTCTCGCCTGGGAAACATGCAGAGAAGTCCAAGATAGTGTTTTTTAGACTGGCTGCCACGAGCTGAATCGAATGCAGCCAAGAGCGAGCGTCTAGGACTTACGGTTCAGGAGTTATTCACAGAAACATGGTTCTTTTACTGCCAGCCGCGAAAGCGAAAATAACCAAGATCGAGCGTCTAGGATTTACTTGTCAATAACTCGCCTGGGAAACATCCAGAGAAGTCAAACACAGTGCTCCTATACTAATTGCCAGGCGCTGAGACGAATGCCGCCAAGATCGAGCGTCTAGGACTTACGGTTCAAGAATTAGCTTTAGAAACATTTGCCTTAGGAACATGCAGAGAAGTCCAAGATAGTGTTTTTTAGACTGGCTGCCACGAGCTGAATCGAATGCAGCCAAGAGCGAGCGTCTAGGACTTACGGTTCAGGAGTTATTCACAGAAACATGGTTCTGAACATGCTGCCAATTGCTCGCCTGGGAAACATGCAGAGAAGTCCAAGATAGTGTTTTTTAGACTGGCTGCCACGAGCTGAATCGAATGCAGCCAAGAGCGAGCGTCTAGGACTTACGGTTCAGGAGTTATTCACAGAAACATGGTTCTGAACATGCTGCCAATTGCTCGCCTGGGAAACATGCAGAGAAGTCCAAGATAGTGTTTTTTAGACTGGCTGCCACGAGCTGAATCGAATGCAGCCAAGAGCGAGCGTCTAGGACTTACGGTTCAGGAGTTATTCACAGAAACATGGTTCTTTTACTGCCAGCCGCGAAAGCGAAAATAACCAAGATCGAGCGTCTAGGATTTACTTGTCAATAACTCGCCTGGGAAACATCCAGAGAAGTCAAACACAGTGCTCCTATACTAATTGCCAGGCGCTGAGACGAATGCCGCCAAGATCGAGCGTCTAGGACTTACGGTTCAAGAATTAGCTTTAGAAACATTTGCCTTAGGAACATGCAGAGAAGTCCAAGATAGTGTTTTTTAGACTGGCTGCCACGAGCTGAATCGAATGCAGCCAAGAGCGAGCGTCTAGGACTTACGGTTCAGGAGTTATTCACAGAAACATGGTTCTGAACATGCTGCCAATTGCTCGCCTGGGAAACATGCAGAGAAGTCCAAGATAGTGTTTTTTAGACTGGCTGCCACGAGCTGAATCGAATGCAGCCAAGAGCGAGCGTCTAGGACTTACGGTTCAGGAGTTATTCACAGAAACATGGTTCTTTTACTGCCAGCCGCGAAAGCGAAAATAACCAAGATCGAGCGTCTAGGATTTACTTGTCAATAACTCGCCTGGGAAACATCCAGAGAAGTCAAACACAGTGCTCCTATACTAATTGCCAGGCGCTGAGACGAATGCCGCCAAGATCGAGCGTCTAGGACTTACGGTTCAAGAATTAGCTTTAGAAACATTTGCCTTAGGAACATGCAGAGAAGTCCAAGATAGTGTTTTTTAGACTGGCTGCCACGAGCTGAATCGAATGCAGCCAAGAGCGAGCGTCTGTGACTTACGGTTCAGGAGTTATTCACAGAAACATGGTTCTGAACATGCTGCCAATTGCTCGCCTGGGAAACATGCAGAGAAGTCCAAGATAGTGTTTTTTAGACTGGCTGCCACGAGCTGAATCGAATGCAGCCAAGAGCGAGCGTCTAGGACTTACGGTTCAGGAGTTATTCACAGAAACATGGTTCTGAACATGCTGCCAATTGCTCGCCTGGGAAACATGCAGAGAAGTCCAAGATAGTGTTTTTTAGACTGGCTGCCACGAGCTGAATCGAATGCAGCCAAGAGCGAGCGTCTAGGACTTACGGTTCAGGAGTTATTCACAGAAACATGGTTCTGAACATGCTGCCAATTGCTCGCCTGGGAAACATGCAGAGAAGTCCAAGATAGTGTTTTTTAGACTGGCTGCCACGAGCTGAATCGAATGCAGCCAAGAGCGAGCGTCTAGGACTTACGGTTCAGGAGTTATTCACAGAAACATGGTTCTTTTACTGCCAGCCGCGAAAGCGAAAATAACCAAGATCGAGCGTCTAGGATTTACTTGTCAATAACTCGCCTGGGAAACATCCAGAGAAGTCAAACACAGTGCTCCTATACTAATTGCCAGGCGCTGAGACGAATGCCGCCAAGATCGAGCGTCTAGGACTTACGGTTCAAGAATTAGCTTTAGAAACATTTGCCTTAGGAACATGCAGAGAAGTCCAAGATAGTGTTTTTTAGACTGGCTGCCACGAGCTGAATCGAATGCAGCCAAGAGCGAGCGTCTGTGACTTACGGTTCAGGAGTTATTCACAGAAACATGGTTCTGAACATGCTGCCAATTGCTCGCCTGGGAAACATGCAGAGAAGTCCAAGATAGTGTTTTTTAGACTGGCTGCCACGAGCTGAATCGAATGCAGCCAAGAGCGAGCGTCTAGGACTTACGGTTCAGGAGTTATTCACAGAAACATGGTTCTGAACATGCTGCCAATTGCTCGCCTGGGAAACATGCAGAGAAGTCCAAGATAGTGTTTTTTAGACTGGCTGCCACGAGCTGAATCGAATGCAGCCAAGAGCGAGCGTCTAGGACTTACGGTTCAGGAGTTATTCACAGAAACATGGTTCTGAACATGCTGCCAATTGCTCGCCTGGGAAACATGCAGAGAAGTCCAAGATAGTGTTTTTTAGACTGGCTGCCACGAGCTGAATCGAATGCAGCCAAGAGCGAGCGTCTAGGACTTACGGTTCAGGAGTTATTCACAGAAACATGGTTCTTTTACTGCCAGCCGCGAAAGCGAAAATAACCAAGATCGAGCGTCTAGGATTTACTTGTCAATAACTCGCCTGGGAAACATCCAGAGAAGTCAAACACAGTGCTCCTATACTAATTGCCAGGCGCTGAGACGAATGCCGCCAAGATCGAGCGTCTAGGACTTACGGTTCAGGAGTTATTCACAGAAACATGGTTCTGAACATGCTGCCAATTTCTCGTCTGGGAAACATGCAGAGAAGTCCATGATAGTGTTTTTTAGACTGGCTGCCACGAGCTGAATCGAATGCAGCCAAGAGCGAGCGTCTAGGACTTACGGTTCAGGAGTTATTCACAGAAACATGGTTCTTTTACTGCCAGCCGCGAAAGCGAAAATAACCAAGATCGAGCGTCTAGGATTTACTTGTCAATAACTCGCCTGGGAAACATCCAGAGAAGTCAAACACAGTGCTCCTATACTAATTGCCAGGCGCTGAGACGAATGCCGCCAAGATCGAGCGTCTAGGACTTACGGTTCAGGAGTTATTCACAGAAACATGGTTCTGAACATGCTGCCAATTTCTCGCCTGGGAAACATGCAGAGAAGTCCAAGATAGTGTTTTTTAGACTGGCTGCCACGAGCTGAATCGAATGCAGCCAAGAGCGAGCGTCTAGGACTTACGGTTCAGGAGTTATTCACAGAAACATGGTTCTGAACATGCTGCCAATTTCTCGCCTGGGAAACATGCAGAGAAGTCCAAGATAGTGTTTTTTAGACTGGCTGCCACGAGCTGAATCGAATGCAGCCAAGAGCGAGCGTCTAGGACTTACGGTTCAGGAGTTATTCACAGAAACATGGTTCTGAACATGCTGCCAATTTCTCGCCTGGGAAACATGCAGAGAAGTCCAAGATAGTGTTTTTTAGACTGGCTGCCACGAGCTGAATCGAATGCAGCCAAGAGCGAGCGTCTAGGACTTACGGTTCAGGAGTTATTCACAGAAACATGGTTCTGAACATGCTGCCAATTTCTCGCCTGGGAAACATGCAGAGAAGTCCAAGATAGTGTTTTTTAGACTGGCTGCCACGAGCTGAATCGAATGCAGCCAAGAGCGAGCGTCTAGGACTTACGGTTCAGGAGTTATTCACAGAAACATGGTTCTGAACATGCTGCCAATTGCTCGCCTGGGAAACATGCAGAGAAGTCCAAGATAGTGTTTTTTAGACTGGCTGCCACGAGCTGAATCGAATGCAGCCAAGAGCGAGCGTCTAGGACTTACGGTTCAGGAGTTATTCACAGAAACATGGTTCTTTTACTGCCAGCCGCGAAAGCGAAAATAACCAAGATCGAGCGTCTAGGATTTACTTGTCAATAACTCGCCTGGGAAACATCCAGAGAAGTCAAACACAGTGCTCCTATACTAATTGCCAGGCGCTGAGACGAATGCCGCCAAGATCGAGCGTCTAGGACTTACGGTTCAGGAGTTATTCACAGAAACATGGTTCTGAACATGCTGCCAATTTCTCGCCTGGGAAACATGCAGAGAAGTCCAAGATAGTGTTTTTTAGACTGGCTGCCACGAGCTGAATCGAATGCAGCCAAGAGCGAGCGTCTAGGACTTACGGTTCAGGAGTTATTCACAGAAACATGGTTCTGAACATGCTGCCAATTTCTCGCCTGGGAAACATGCAGAGAAGTCCAAGATAGTGTTTTTTAGACTGGCTGCCACGAGCTGAATCGAATGCAGCCAAGAGCGAGCGTCTAGGACTTACGGTTCAGGAGTTATTCACAGAAACATGGTTCTGAACATGCTGCCAATTTCTCGCCTGGGAAACATGCAGAGAAGTCCAAGATAGTGTTTTTTAGACTGGCTGCCACGAGCTGAATCGAATGCAGCCAAGAGCGAGCGTCTAGGACTTACGGTTCAGGAGTTATTCACAGAAACATGGTTCTTTTACTGCCAGCCGCGAAAGCGAAAATAACCAAGATCGAGCGTCTAGGATTTACTTGTCAATAACTCGCCTGGGAAACATCCAGAGAAGTCAAACACAGTGCTCCTATACTAATTGCCAGGCGCTGAGACGAATGCCGCCAAGATCGAGCGTCTAGGACTTACGGTTCAGGAGTTATTCACAGAAACATGGTTCTGAACATGCTGCCAATTTCTCGTCTGGGAAACATGCAGAGAAGTCCAAGATAGTGTTTTTTAGACTGGCTGCCACGAGCTGAATCGAATGCAGCCAAGAGCGAGCGTCTAGGACTTACGGTTCAGGAGTTATTCACAGAAACATGGTTCTTTTACTGCCAGCCGCGAAAGCGAAAATAACCAAGATCGAGCGTCTAGGATTTACTTGTCAATAACTCGCCTGGGAAACATCCAGAGAAGTCAAACACAGTGCTCCTATACTAATTGCCAGGCGCTGAGACGAATGCCGCCAAGATCGAGCGTCTAGGACTTACGGTTCAGGAGTTATTCACAGAAACATGGTTCTGAACATGCTGCCAATTTCTCGCCTGGGAAACATGCAGAGAAGTCCAAGATAGTGTTTTTTAGACTGGCTGCCACGAGCTGAATCGAATGCAGCCAAGAGCGAGCGTCTAGGACTTACGGTTCAGGAGTTATTCACAGAAACATGGTTCTGAACATGCTGCCAATTTCTCGCCTGGGAAACATGCAGAGAAGTCCAAGATAGTGTTTTTTAGACTGGCTGCCACGAGCTGAATCGAATGCAGCCAAGAGCGAGCGTCTAGGACTTACGGTTCAGGAGTTATTCACAGAAACATGGTTCTGAACATGCTGCCAATTTCTCGCCTGGGAAACATGCAGAGAAGTCCAAGATAGTGTTTTTTAGACTGGCTGCCACGAGCTGAATCGAATGCAGCCAAGAGCGAGCGTCTAGGACTTACGGTTCAGGAGTTATTCACAGAAACATGGTTCTGAACATGCTGCCAATTTCTCGCCTGGGAAACATGCAGAGAAGTCCAAGATAGTGTTTTTTAGACTGGCTGCCACGAGCTGAATCGAATGCAGCCAAGAGCGAGCGTCTAGGACTTACGGTTCAGGAGTTATTCACAGAAACATGGTTCTGAACATGCTGCCAATTGCTCGCCTGGGAAACATGCAGAGAAGTCCAAGATAGTGTTTTTTAGACTGGCTGCCACGAGCTGAATCGAATGCAGCCAAGAGCGAGCGTCTAGGACTTACGGTTCAGGAGTTATTCACAGAAACATGGTTCTGAACATGCTGCCAATTGCTCGCCTGGGAAACATGCAGAGAAGTCCAAGATAGTGTTTTTTAGACTGGCTGCCACGAGCTGAATCGAATGCAGCCAAGAGCGAGCGTCTAGGACTTACGGTTCAGGAGTTATTCACAGAAACATGGTTCTTTTACTGCCAGCCGCGAAAGCGAAAATAACCAAGATCGAGCGTCTAGGATTTACTTGTCAATAACTCGCCTGGGAAACATCCAGAGAAGTCAAACACAGTGCTCCTATACTAATTGCCAGGCGCTGAGACGAATGCCGCCAAGATCGAGCGTCTAGGACTTACGGTTCAGGAGTTATTCACAGAAACATGGTTCTGAACATGCTGCCAATTTCTCGCCTGGGAAACATGCAGAGAAGTCCAAGATAGTGTTTTTTAGACTGGCTGCCACGAGCTGAATCGAATGCAGCCAAGCGCGAGCGTCTAGGACTTACGGTTCAGGAGTTATTCACAGAAACATGGTTCTTTTACTGCCAGCCGCGAAAGCGAAAATAACCAAGATCGAGCGTCTAGGATTTACTTGTCAATAACTCGCCTGGGAAACATCCAGAGAAGTCAAACACAGTGCTCCTATACTAATTGCCAGGCGCTGAGACGAATGCCGCCAAGATCGAGCGTCTAGGACTTACGGTTCAAGAATTAGCTTTAGAAACATTTGCCTTAGGAACATGCAGAGAAGTCCAAGATAGTGTTTTTTAGACTGGCTGCCACGAGCTGAATCGAAAGCAGCCAAGAGCGAGCGTCTGTGACTTACGGTTCAGGAGTTATTCACAGAAACATGGTTCTGAACATGCTGCCAATTGCTCGCCTGGGAAACATGCAGAGAAGTCCAAGATAGTGTTTTTTAGACTGGCTGCCACGAGCTGAATCGAATGCAGCCAAGAGCGAGCGTCTAGGACTTACGGTTCAGGAGTTATTCACAGAAACATGGTTCTTTTACTGCCAGCCGCGAAAGCGAAAATAACCAAGATCGAGCGTCTAGGATTTACTTGTCAATAACTCGCCTGGGAAACATCCAGAGAAGTCAAACACAGTGCTCCTATACTAATTGCCAGGCGCTGAGACGAATGCCGCCAAGATCGAGCGTCTAGGACTTACGGTTCAAGAATTAGCTTTAGAAACATTTGCCTTAGGAACATGCAGAGAAGTCCAAGATAGTGTTTTTTAGACTGGCTGCCACGAGCTGAATCGAATGCAGCCAAGAGCGAGCGTCTAGGACTTACGGTTCAGGAGTTATTCACAGAAACATGGTTCTGAACATGCTGCCAATTGCTCGCCTGGGAAACATGCAGAGAAGTCCAAGATAGTGTTTTTTAGACTGGCTGCCACGAGCTGAATCGAATGCAGCCAAGAGCGAGCGTCTAGGACTTACGGTTCAGGAGTTATTCACAGAAACATGGTTCTTTTACTGCCAGCCGCGAAAGCGAAAATAACCAAGATCGAGCGTCTAGGATTTACTTGTCAATAACTCGCCTGGGAAACATCCAGAGAAGTCAAACACAGTGCTCCTATACTAATTGCCAGGCGCTGAGACGAATGCCGCCAAGATCGAGCGTCTAGGACTTACGGTTCAAGAATTAGCTTTAGAAACATTTGCCTTAGGAACATGCAGAGAAGTCCAAGATAGTGTTTTTTAGACTGGCTGCCACGAGCTGAATCGAATGCAGCCAAGAGCGAGCGTCTGTGACTTACGGTTCAGGAGTTATTCACAGAAACATGGTTCTGAACATGCTGCCAATTGCTCGCCTGGGAAACATGCAGAGAAGTCCAAGATAGTGTTTTTTAGACTGGCTGCCACGAGCTGAATCGAATGCAGCCAAGAGCGAGCGTCTAGGACTTACGGTTCAGGAGTTATTCACAGAAACATGGTTCTGAACATGCTGCCAATTGCTCGCCTGGGAAACATGCAGAGAAGTCCAAGATAGTGTTTTTTAGACTGGCTGCCACGAGCTGAATCGAATGCAGCCAAGAGCGAGCGTCTAGGACTTACGGTTCAGGAGTTATTCACAGAAACATGGTTCTGAACATGCTGCCAATTGCTCGCCTGGGAAACATGCAGAGAAGTCCAAGATAGTGTTTTTTAGACTGGCTGCCACGAGCTGAATCGAATGCAGCCAAGAGCGAGCGTCTAGGACTTACGGTTCAGGAGTTATTCACAGAAACATGGTTCTTTTACTGCCAGCCGCGAAAGCGAAAATAACCAAGATCGAGCGTCTAGGATTTACTTGTCAATAACTCGCCTGGGAAACATCCAGAGAAGTCAAACACAGTGCTCCTATACTAATTGCCAGGCGCTGAGACGAATGCCGCCAAGATCGAGCGTCTAGGACTTACGGTTCAGGAGTTATTCACAGAAACATGGTTCTGAACATGCTGCCAATTTCTCGTCTGGGAAACATGCAGAGAAGTCCAAGATAGTGTTTTTTAGACTGGCTGCCACGAGCTGAATCGAATGCAGCCAAGAGCGAGCGTCTAGGACTTACGGTTCAGGAGTTATTCACAGAAACATGGTTCTTTTACTGCCAGCCGCGAAAGCGAAAATAACCAAGATCGAGCGTCTAGGATTTACTTGTCAATAACTCGCCTGGGAAACATCCAGAGAAGTCAAACACAGTGCTCCTATACTAATTGCCAGGCGCTGAGACGAATGCCGCCAAGATCGAGCGTCTAGGACTTACGGTTCAGGAGTTATTCACAGAAACATGGTTCTGAACATGCTGCCAATTTCTCGCCTGGGAAACATGCAGAGAAGTCCAAGATAGTGTTTTTTAGACTGGCTGCCACGAGCTGAATCGAATGCAGCCAAGAGCGAGCGTCTAGGACTTACGGTTCAGGAGTTATTCACAGAAACATGGTTCTGAACATGCTGCCAATTTCTCGCCTGGGAAACATGCAGAGAAGTCCAAGATAGTGTTTTTTAGACTGGCTGCCACGAGCTGAATCGAATGCAGCCAAGAGCGAGCGTCTAGGACTTACGGTTCAGGAGTTATTCACAGAAACATGGTTCTGAACATGCTGCCAATTTCTCGCCTGGGAAACATGCAGAGAAGTCCAAGATAGTGTTTTTTAGACTGGCTGCCACGAGCTGAATCGAATGCAGCCAAGAGCGAGCGTCTAGGACTTACGGTTCAGGAGTTATTCACAGAAACATGGTTCTGAACATGCTGCCAATTTCTCGCCTGGGAAACATGCAGAGAAGTCCAAGATAGTGTTTTTTAGACTGGCTGCCACGAGCTGAATCGAATGCAGCCAAGAGCGAGCGTCTAGGACTTACGGTTCAGGAGTTATTCACAGAAACATGGTTCTGAACATGCTGCCAATTTCTCGCCTGGGAAACATGCAGAGAAGTCCAAGATAGTGTTTTTTAGACTGGCTGCCACGAGCTGAATCGAATGCAGCCAAGAGCGAGCGTCTAGGACTTACGGTTCAGGAGTTATTCACAGAAACATGGTTCTGAACATGCTGCCAATTTCTCGCCTGGGAAACATGCAGAGAAGTCCAAGATAGTGTTTTTTAGACTGGCTGCCACGAGCTGAATCGAATGCAGCCAAGAGCGAGCGTCTAGGACTTACGGTTCAGGAGTTATTCACAGAAACATGGTTCTGAACATGCTGCCAATTGCTCGCCTGGGAAACATGCAGAGAAGTCCAAGATAGTGTTTTTTAGACTGGCTGCCACGAGCTGAATCGAATGCAGCCAAGAGCGAGCGTCTAGGACTTACGGTTCAGGAGTTATTCACAGAAACATGGTTCTTTTACTGCCAGCCGCGAAAGCGAAAATAACCAAGATCGAGCGTCTAGGATTTACTTGTCAATAACTCGCCTGGGAAACATCCAGAGAAGTCAAACACAGTGCTCCTATACTAATTGCCAGGCGCTGAGACGAATGCCGCCAAGATCGAGCGTCTAGGACTTACGGTTCAGGAGTTATTCACAGAAACATGGTTCTGAACATGCTGCCAATTTCTCGCCTGGGAAACATGCAGAGAAGTCCAAGATAGTGTTTTTTAGACTGGCTGCCACGAGCTGAATCGAATGCAGCCAAGAGCGAGCGTCTAGGACTTACGGTTCAGGAGTTATTCACAGAAACATGGTTCTTTTACTGCCAGCCGCGAAAGCGAAAATAACCAAGATCGAGCGTCTAGGATTTACTTGTCAATAACTCGCCTGGGAAACATCCAGAGAAGTCAAACACAGTGCTCCTATACTAATTGCCAGGCGCTGAGACGAATGCCGCCAAGATCGAGCGTCTAGGACTTACGGTTCAAGAATTAGCTTTAGAAACATTTGCCTTAGGAACATGCAGAGAAGTCCAAGATAGTGTTTTTTAGACTGGCTGCCACGAGCTGAATCGAAAGCAGCCAAGAGCGAGCGTCTGTGACTTACGGTTCAGGAGTTATTCACAGAAACATGGTTCTGAACATGCTGCCAATTGCTCGCCTGGGAAACATGCAGAGAAGTCCAAGATAGTGTTTTTTAGACTGGCTGCCACGAGCTGAATCGAATGCAGCCAAGAGCGAGCGTCTAGGACTTACGGTTCAGGAGTTATTCACAGAAACATGGTTCTGAACATGCTGCCAATTGCTCGCCTGGAAACATGCAGAGAAGTCCAAGATAGTGTTTTTTAGACTGGCTGCCACGAGCTGAATCGAATGCAGCCAAGAGCGAGCGTCTAGGACTTACGGTTCAGGAGTTATTCACAGAAACATGGTTCTTTTACTGCCAGCCGCGAAAGCGAAAATAACCAAGATCGAGCGTCTAGGATTTACTTGTCAATAACTCGCCTGGGAAACATCCAGAGAAGTCAAACACAGTGCTCCTATACTAATTGCCAGGCGCTGAGACGAATGCCGCCAAGATCGAGCGTCTAGGACTTACGGTTCAAGAATTAGCTTTAGAAACATTTGCCTTAGGAACATGCAGAGAAGTCCAAGATAGTGTTTTTTAGACTGGCTGCCACGAGCTGAATCGAATGCAGCCAAGAGCGAGCGTCTAGGACTTACGGTTCAGGAGTTATTCACAGAAACATGGTTCTGAACATGCTGCCAATTGCTCGCCTGGGAAACATGCAGAGAAGTCCAAGATAGTGTTTTTTAGACTGGCTGCCACGAGCTGAATCGAATGCAGCCAAGAGCGAGCGTCTAGGACTTACGGTTCAGGAGTTATTCACAGAAACATGGTTCTTTTACTGCCAGCCGCGAAAGCGAAAATAACCAAGATCGAGCGTCTAGGATTTACTTGTCAATAACTCGCCTGGGAAACATCCAGAGAAGTCAAACACAGTGCTCCTATACTAATTGCCAGGCGCTGAGACGAATGCCGCCAAGATCGAGCGTCTAGGACTTACGGTTCAAGAATTAGCTTAGAAACATTTGCCTTAGGAACATGCAGAGAAGTCCAAGATAGTGTTTTTTAGACTGGCTGCCACGAGCTGAATCGAATGCAGCCAAGAGCGAGCGTCTGTGACTTACGGTTCAGGAGTTATTCACAGAAACATGGTTCTGAACATGCTGCCAATTGCTCGCCTGGGAAACATGCAGAGAAGTCCAAGATAGTGTTTTTTAGACTGGCTGCCACGAGCTGAATCGAATGCAGCCAAGAGCGAGCGTCTAGGACTTACGGTTCAGGAGTTATTCACAGAAACATGGTTCTGAACATGCTGCCAATTGCTCGCCTGGGAAACATGCAGAGAAGTCCAAGATAGTGTTTTTTAGACTGGCTGCCACGAGCTGAATCGAATGCAGCCAAGAGCGAGCGTCTAGGACTTACGGTTCAGGAGTTATTCACAGAAACATGGTTCTGAACATGCTGCCAATTGCTCGCCTGGGAAACATGCAGAGAAGTCCAAGATAGTGTTTTTTAGACTGGCTGCCACGAGCTGAATCGAATGCAGCCAAGAGCGAGCGTCTAGGACTTACGGTTCAGGAGTTATTCACAGAAACATGGTTCTGAACATGCTGCCAATTTCTCGCCTGGGAAACATGCAGAGAAGTCCAAGATAGTGTTTTTTAGACTGGCTGCCACGAGCTGAATCGAATGCAGCCAAGAGCGAGCGTCTAGGACTTACGGTTCAGGAGTTATTCACAGAAACATGGTTCTTTTACTGCCAGCCGCGAAAGCGAAAATAACCAAGATCGAGCGTCTAGGATTTACTTGTCAATAACTCGCCTGGGAAACATCCAGAGAAGTCAAACACAGTGCTCCTATACTAATTGCCAGGCGCTGAGACGAATGCCGCCAAGATCGAGCGTCTAGGACTTACGGTTCAGGAGTTATTCACAGAAACATGGTTCTGAACATGCTGCCAATTTCTCGTCTGGGAAACATGCAGAGAAGTCCAAGATAGTGTTTTTTAGACTGGCTGCCACGAGCTGAATCGAATGCAGCCAAGAGCGAGCGTCTAGGACTTACGGTTCAGGAGTTATTCACAGAAACATGGTTCTTTTACTGCCAGCCGCGAAAGCGAAAATAACCAAGATCGAGCGTCTAGGATTTACTTGTCAATAACTCGCCTGGGAAACATCCAGAGAAGTCAAACACAGTGCTCCTATACTAATTGCCAGGCGCTGAGACGAATGCCGCCAAGATCGAGCGTCTAGGACTTACGGTTCAGGAGTTATTCACAGAAACATGGTTCTGAACATGCTGCCAATTTCTCGCCTGGGAAACATGCAGAGAAGTCCAAGATAGTGTTTTTTAGACTGGCTGCCACGAGCTGAATCGAATGCAGCCAAGAGCGAGCGTCTAGGACTTACGGTTCAGGAGTTATTCACAGAAACATGGTTCTGAACATGCTGCCAATTGCTCGCCTGGGAAACATGCAGAGAAGTCCAAGATAGTGTTTTTTAGACTGGCTGCCACGAGCTGAATCGAATGCAGCCAAGAGCGAGCGTCTAGGACTTACGGTTCAGGAGTTATTCACAGAAACATGGTTCTGAACATGCTGCCAATTTCTCGCCTGGGAAACATGCAGAGAAGTCCAAGATAGTGTTTTTTAGACTGGCTGCCACGAGCTGAATCGAATGCAGCCAAGAGCGAGCGTCTAGGACTTACGGTTCAGGAGTTATTCACAGAAACATGGTTCTGAACATGCTGCCAATTGCTCGCCTGGGAAACATGCAGAGAAGTCCAAGATAGTGTTTTTTAGACTGGCTGCCACGAGCTGAATCGAATGCAGCCAAGAGCGAGCGTCTAGGACTTACGGTTCAGGAGTTATTCACAGAAACATGGTTCTGAACATGCTGCCAATTGCTCGCCTGGGAAACATGCAGAGAAGTCCAAGATAGTGTTTTTTAGACTGGCTGCCACGAGCTGAATCGAATGCAGCCAAGAGCGAGCGTCTAGGACTTACGGTTCAGGAGTTATTCACAGAAACATGGTTCTTTTACTGCCAGCCGCGAAAGCGAAAATAACCAAGATCGAGCGTCTAGGATTTACTTGTCAATAACTCGCCTGGGAAACATCCAGAGAAGTCAAACACAGTGCTCCTATACTAATTGCCAGGCGCTGAGACGAATGCCGCCAAGATCGAGCGTCTAGGACTTACGGTTCAGGAGTTATTCACAGAAACATGGTTCTGAACATGCTGCCAATTTCTCGCCTGGGAAACATGCAGAGAAGTCCAAGATAGTGTTTTTTAGACTGGCTGCCACGAGCTGAATCGAATGCAGCCAAGAGCGAGCGTCTAGGACTTACGGTTCAGGAGTTATTCACAGAAACATGGTTCTTTTACTGCCAGCCGCGAAAGCGAAAATAACCAAGATCGAGCGTCTAGGATTTACTTGTCAATAACTCGCCTGGGAAACATCCAGAGAAGTCAAACACAGTGCTCCTATACTAATTGCCAGGCGCTGAGACGAATGCCGCCAAGATCGAGCGTCTAGGACTTACGGTTCAGGAGTTATTCACAGAAACATGGTTCTGAACATGCTGCCAATTTCTCGCCTGGGAAACATGCAGAGAAGTCCAAGATAGTGTTTTTTAGACTGGCTGCCACGAGCTGAATCGAATGCAGCCAAGAGCGAGCGTCTAGGACTTACGGTTCAGGAGTTATTCACAGAAACATGGTTCTTTTACTGCCAGCCGCGAAAGCGAAAATAACCAAGATCGAGCGTCTAGGATTTACTTGTCAATAACTCGCCTGGGAAACATCCAGAGAAGTCAAACACAGTGCTCCTATACTAATTGCCAGGCGCTGAGACGAATGCCGCCAAGATCGAGCGTCTAGGACTTACGGTTCAGGAGTTATTCACAGAAACATGGTTCTGAACATGCTGCCAATTTCTCGCCTGGGAAACATGCAGAGAAGTCCAAGATAGTGTTTTTTAGACTGGCTGCCACGAGCTGAATCGAATGCAGCCAAGAGCGAGCGTCTAGGACTTACGGTTCAGGAGTTATTCACAGAAACATGGTTCTTTTACTGCCAGCCGCGAAAGCGAAAATAACCAAGATCGAGCGTCTAGGATTTACTTGTCAATAACTCGCCTGGGAAACATCCAGAGAAGTCAAACACAGTGCTCCTATACTAATTGCCAGGCGCTGAGACGAATGCCGCCAAGATCGAGCGTCTAGGACTTACGGTTCAAGAATTAGCTTTAGAAACATTTGCCTTAGGAACATGCAGAGAAGTCCAAGATAGTGTTTTTTAGACTGGCTGCCACGAGCTGAATCGAATGCAGCCAAGAGCGAGCGTCTGTGACTTACGGTTCAGGAGTTATTCACAGAAACATGGTTCTGAACATGCTGCCAATTGCTCGCCTGGGAAACATGCAGAGAAGTCCAAGATAGTGTTTTTTAGACTGGCTGCCACGAGCTGAATCGAATGCAGCCAAGAGCGAGCGTCTAGGACTTACGGTTCAGGAGTTATTCACAGAAACATGGTTCTGAACATGCTGCCAATTGCTCGCCTGGGAAACATGCAGAGAAGTCCAAGATAGTGTTTTTTAGACTGGCTGCCACGAGCTGAATCGAATGCAGCCAAGAGCGAGCGTCTAGGACTTACGGTTCAGGAGTTATTCACAGAAACATGGTTCTGAACATGCTGCCAATTGCTCGCCTGGGAAACATGCAGAGAAGTCCAAGATAGTGTTTTTTAGACTGGCTGCCACGAGCTGAATCGAATGCAGCCAAGAGCGAGCGTCTAGGACTTACGGTTCAGGAGTTATTCACAGAAACATGGTTCTGAACATGCTGCCAATTTCTCGCCTGGGAAACATGCAGAGAAGTCCAAGATAGTGTTTTTTAGACTGGCTGCCACGAGCTGAATCGAATGCAGCCAAGAGCGAGCGTCTAGGACTTACGGTTCAGGAGTTATTCACAGAAACATGGTTCTTTTACTGCCAGCCGCGAAAGCGAAAATAACCAAGATCGAGCGTCTAGGATTTACTTGTCAATAACTCGCCTGGGAAACATCCAGAGAAGTCAAACACAGTGCTCCTATACTAATTGCCAGCGCTGAGACGAATGCCGCCAAGATCGAGCGTCTAGGACTTACGGTTCAGGAGTTATTCACAGAAACATGGTTCTGAACATGCTGCCAATTTCTCGTCTGGGAAACATGCAGAGAAGTCCAAGATAGTGTTTTTTAGACTGGCTGCCACGAGCTGAATCGAATGCAGCCAAGAGCGAGCGTCTAGGACTTACGGTTCAGGAGTTATTCACAGAAACATGGTTCTTTTACTGCCAGCCGCGAAAGCGAAAATAACCAAGATCGAGCGTCTAGGATTTACTTGTCAATAACTCGCCTGGGAAACATCCAGAGAAGTCAAACACAGTGCTCCTATACTAATTGCCAGGCGCTGAGACGAATGCCGCCAAGATCGAGCGTCTAGGACTTACGGTTCAGGAGTTATTCACAGAAACATGGTTCTGAACATGCTGCCAATTTCTCGCCTGGGAAACATGCAGAGAAGTCCAAGATAGTGTTTTTTAGACTGGCTGCCACGAGCTGAATCGAATGCAGCCAAGAGCGAGCGTCTAGGACTTACGGTTCAGGAGTTATTCACAGAAACATGGTTCTGAACATGCTGCCAATTGCTCGCCTGGGAAACATGCAGAGAAGTCCAAGATAGTGTTTTTTAGACTGGCTGCCACGAGCTGAATCGAATGCAGCCAAGAGCGAGCGTCTAGGACTTACGGTTCAGGAGTTATTCACAGAAACATGGTTCTGAACATGCTGCCAATTTCTCGCCTGGGAAACATGCAGAGAAGTCCAAGATAGTGTTTTTTAGACTGGCTGCCACGAGCTGAATCGAATGCAGCCAAGAGCGAGCGTCTAGGACTTACGGTTCAGGAGT
>NW_027463308.1:0-34757 GCF_050947455.1 Rhinoderma darwinii | reverse complement strand
GTGAGGAGGTGACACTGTCCTCTAATAACATATATTACAGAGGCTGCAGGCAGGAGAGGGGGTACAGGCTGCTGGAAGATGAGGAGGGAACACTGTCCTCTAATAACACATATTACAGAGGCTGCAGGCAGGAGAGGGGGTACAGGCTGCTGGAAGGTGAGGAGATGACACTGTCCTCTAATAACATATATTACAGAGGCTGCAGGCAGGAGAGGGGGTACAGGCTGCTGGAAGGTGAGGAGGTGACACTGTCCTCTAATAACATATATTACAGAGGCTGCAGGCAGGAGAGGGGGTACAGGCTGCTGGAAGGTGAGGAGATGACACTGTCCTCTAATAACATATATTACAGAGAGGCTGCAGGCAGGAGAGGGGGTACAGGTTGCTGGAAGGTTAGGAGGTGACACTGTCCTCTAATAACATATATTACAGAGCGCTGCAGGCAGGAGAGGGGGTACAGGCTGCTGGAAGGTGAGGAGGTGACACTGTCCTCTAATAACATATATTACAGGCGGCTGCAGGCAGGAGAGGGGGTACAGGCTGCTGGAAGGTGAGGAGGTGACACTGTCCTCTAATAACATATATTACAGAGAGGCTGCAGGCAGGAGAGGGGGTACAGGCTGCTGGAAGGTGAGGAGGTGACACTGTCCTCTAATAACATATATTACAGAGGCTGCAGGCAGGAGAGGGGGTACAGGCTGCTGGAAGGTGAGGAGATGACACTGTCCTCTAATAACATATATTACAGAGGCTGCAGGCAGGAGAGGGGGTACAGACTGCTGGAAGGTGAGGAGGTGACACTGTCCTCTAATAACATATATTACAGAGGCTGCAGGCAGGTGAGGGGGTACAGGCTGCTGGAAGGTGAGGAGGTGACACTGTCCTCTAATAACATATATTACAGAGGCTGCAGGCAGGAGAGGGGGTACAGGCTGCTGGAAGGTGAGGAGGGGACACTGTCCTCTAATAACATATATTACAGAGGCTGCAGGCAGGAGAGGGGGTACAGGCTGCTGGAAGGTGAGGAGGGGACACTGTCCTCTAATAACATATATTACAGAGGCTGCAGGCAGGAGAGGGGGTACAGGCTGCTGGAAGGTGAGGAGGTGACACTGTCCTCTAATAACATATATTACAGAGGGGCTGCAGGCAGGAGAAGGGGTATAGGCTGCTGGAAGGTAAGGAGGTGACACTGTCCTCTAGTAACATATATTACAGAGGCTGCAGGCAGGAGAGGGGGTACAGGCTGCTGGAAGGTGAGGAGGTGACACTGTCCTCTAATAACATATATTACAGAGGGGCTGCAGGCAGGAGAGGGGGTACAGGCTGCTGGAGGGTGACACTGTCCTCTAATAACATATATTACAGAGGCTGCAGGTAGGAGAGGGGGTACAGGCTGCTGGAAGGTGAGGAGGTGACACTGTCCTCTAATAACATGTATTACAGAGGCTGCAGGCAAGAGAGGGGGTACAGGCTGCTGGAAGGTGAGGAGGTAACACTGTCCTCTAATAACATATATTACAGAGAGGCTGCAGGCAGGAGAGGGGGTACAGGCTGCTGGAAGGTGAGGAGGTGACACTGTCCTCTAATAACATATATTACAGGGGCTGCAGGCAGGAGAGGGGGTACAGGCTGCTGGAAGGTGAGGAGATGACACTGTCCTCTAATAACATATATTACAGAGAGGCTGCAGGCAGGAGAGGGGGTACAGGCTGCTGGAAGGTGAGGAGGTGACACTGTCCTCTAATAACATATATTACAGAGGCTGCAGGCAGGAGAGGGGGTACAGGCTGCTGGAAGTTGAGGAGGTGACACTGTCCTCTAATAACATATATTACAGAGGCTACAGGCAGGAGAGGGGGTACAGGCTGCTGGAAGGTGAGGAGGGGACACTGTCCTCTAATAACATATATTACAGAGAGGCTGCAGGCAGGAGAGGGGATACAGACTGCTGGAAGGTGTGGAGGTGACACTGTCCTCTAATAACATATATTACAGAGGCTGCAGGCAGGAGAGGGGGTACAGGCTGCTGGAAGGTGAGGAGGAGACACTGTCCTCTAATAACATATATTACAGAGGCTGCAGGCAGGAGAGGGGGTACAGGCTGCTGGAAGGTGAGGAGGTGACACTGTCCTCTAATAACATATATTACAGAGGCTGCAGGCAGGAGAGGGGGTACAGGCTGCTGGAAGGTGAGGAGGTGACACTGTCCTCTAATAACATATATTACAGAGAGGCTGCAGGCAGGAGAGGGGGTACAGGCTGCTGGAAGGTGAGGAGGTGACACTGTCCTCTAATAACATATATTACAGAGGCTGCAGGCAGGAGAGGGGGTACAGGCTGCTGAAAGGTGAGGAGATGACACTGTCCTCTAATAACATATATTACAGAGGCTGCAGGCAGGAGAGGGGGTACAGACTGCTGGAAGGTGAGGAGGTGACACTGTCCTCTAATAACATATATTACAGAGGCTGCAGGCAGGAGAGGGGGTACAGGCTGCTGGAAGATGAGGAGGGAACACTGTCCTCTAATAACACATATTACAGAGGCTGCAGGCAGGAGAGGGGGTACAGGCTGCTGGAAGGTGAGGAGATGACACTGTCCTCTAATAACATATATTACAGAGGCTGCAGGCAGGAGAGGGTACAGGCTGCTGGAAGGTGAGGAGGTGACACTGTCCTCTAATAACATATATTACAGAGGCTGCAGGCAGGAGAGGGGGTACAGGCTGCTGGAAGGTGAGGAGATGACACTGTCCTCTAATAACATATATTACAGAGAGGCTGCAGGCAGGAGAGGGGGTACAGGCTGCTGGAAGGTTAGGAGGTGACACTGTCCTCTAATAACATATATTACAGGCGCTGCAGGCAGGAGAGGGGTACAGGCTGCTGGAAGGTGAGGAGGTGACACTGTCCTCTAATAACATATATTACAGGCGCTGCAGGCAGGAGAGGGGGTACAGGCTGCTGGAAGGTGAGGAGGTGACACTGTCCTCTAATAACATATATTACAGAGAGGCTGCAGGCAGGAGAGGGGGTACAGGCTGCTGGAAGGTGAGGAGGTGACACTGTCCTCTAATAACATATATTACAGAGGCTGCAGGCAGGAGAGGGGGTACAGGCTGCTGGAAGGTGAGGAGATGACACTGTCCTCTAATAACATATATTACAGAGGCTGCAGGCAGGAGAGGGGGTACAGACTGCTGGAAGGTGAGGAGGTGACACTGTCCTCTAATAACATATATTACAGAGGCTGCAGGCAGGTGAGGGGGTACAGGCTGCTGGAAGGTGAGGAGGTGACACTGTCCTCTAATAACATATATTACAGAGGCTGCAGGCAGGAGAGGGGGTACAGGCTGCTGGAAGGTGAGGAGGGGACACTGTCCTCTAATAACATATATTACAGAGGCTGCAGGCAGGAGAGGGGGTACAGGCTGCTGGAAGGTGAGGAGGTGACACTGTCCTCTAATAACATATATTACAGAGGGGCTGCAGGCAGGAGAAGGGGTATAGGCTGCTGGAAGGTAAGGAGGTGACACTGTCCTCTAGTAACATATATTACAGAGGCTGCAGGCAGGAGAGGGGGTACAGGCTGCTGGAAGGTGAGGAGGTGACACTGTCCTCTAATAACATATATTACAGAGGGGCTGCAGGCAGGAGAGGGGGTACAGGCTGCTGGAGGGTGACATTGTCCTCTAATAACATATATTACAGAGGCTGCAGGTAGGAGAGGGGGTACAGGCTGCTGGAAGGTGAGGAGGTGACACTGTCCTCTAATAACATGTATTACAGAGGCTGCAGGCAAGAGAGGGGGTACAGGCTGCTGGAAGGTGAGGAGGTAACACTGTCCTCTAATAACATATATTACAGAGAGGCTGCAGGCAGGAGAGGGGGTACAGGCTGCTGGAAGGTGAGGAGGTGACACTGTCCTCTAATAACATATATTACAGGGGCTGCAGGCAGGAGAGGGGGTACAGGCTGCTGGAAGGTGAGGAGATGACACTGTCCTCTAATAACATATATTACAGAGAGGCTGCAGGCAGGAGAGGGGGTACAGGCTGCTGGAAGGTGAGGAGGTGACACTGTCCTCTAATAACATATATTACAGAGGCTGCAGGCAGGAGAGGGGGTACAGGCTGCTGGAAGGTGAGGAGGTGACACTGTCCTCTAATAACATATATTACAGAGGCTGCAGGCAGGAGAGGGGGTACAGGCTGCTGGAAGGTAAGGAGGTGACACTGTCCTCTAATAACATATATTACAGAGGCTGCAGGCAGGAGAGGGGGTACAGGCTGCTGGAAGGTGAGGAGGTGACACTGTCCTCTAATAACATATATTACAGAGGCTGCAGGCAGGAGAGGGGGTACAGGCTGCTGGAAGGTGAGGAGGTGACACTGTCCTCTAATAACATATATTACAGAGGCTGCAGGCAGGAGAGGGGTACAGGCTGCTGGAAGGTGAGGAGGTGACACTGTCCTCTAATAACATATATTACAGAGAGGCTGCAGGCAGGAGAGGGGGTACAGGCTGCTGGAAGGTGAGGAAGTGACACTGTCCTCTAATAACATATATTACAGAGAAGCTGCATGCAGGAGAGGGGTACAGGCTGCTGGAAGGTGAGGAGGTGACACTGTCCTCTAATAACATATATTACAGAGGCTGCAGGCAGGAGAGGGGGTACAGGCTGCTGGAAGGTGAGGAGGTGACACTGTCCTCTAATAACATATATTACAGAGGCTGCAGGCAGGAGAGGGGTACAGGCTGCTGGAAGGTGAGGAGGTGACACTGTCCTCTAATAACATATATTACAGAGAGGCTGCAGGCAGGAGAGGGGGTACAGGCTGCTGGAAGGTGAGGAAGTGACACTGTCCTCTAATAACATATATTACAGAGAAGCTGCATGCAGGAGAGGGGGTACAGGCTGCTGGAAGGTGAGGAGGTGTCACTGTCCTCTAATAACATATATTACAGAGGCTGCAGGCAGGAGAGGGGGTACAGGCTGCTGGAAGGTGAGGAGGTGTCACTGTCCTCTAATAACATATATTACAGAGAGGCTGCAGGCAGGAGAGGGGGTACAGGCTGCTGGAAGGTGAGGAGGTGACACTGTCCTCTAATAACATATATTACAGAGGCTGCAGGCAGGAGAGGGGTACAGGCTGCTGGAAGGTGAGGAGGTGACACTGTCCTCTAATAACATATATTACAGAGGCTGCAGGCAGGAGAGGGGGGTACAGGCTGCTGGAAGGTGAGGAGGGGACACTGTCCTCTAATAACATATATTACAGAGAAGCTGCATGCAGGAGAGGGGGTACAGGCTGCTGGAAGGTGAGGAGGTGACACTGTCCTCTAATAACATATATTACAGAGAGGCTGCAGGCAGGAGAGGGGCTACAGGCTGCTGGAAGGTGAGGAGGGGACACTGTCCTCTAATAACATATATTACAGAGGCTGCAGGCAGGAGAGCGGGTACAGGCTGCTGGAAGGTGAGGAGATGACACTGTCCTCTAATAACATATATTACAGAGAGGCTGCAGGCAGGAGAGGGGGTACAGGCTGCTGGAAGGTGAGGAGGTGACACTGTCCTCTAATAACATATATTACAGGGGCTGCAGGCAGGAGAGGGGGTACAGACTGCTGGAAGGTGAGGAGGTGACACTGTCCTCTAATAACATATATTACAGAGGCTGCAGGCAGGAGAGGGGGTACAGGCTGCTGGAAGGTGAGGAGGTGACACTGTCCTCTAATAACATATATTACAGAGGCTGCAGGCAGGAGAGGGGTACAGGCTGCTGGAAGGTGAGGAGGTGACACTGTCCTCTAATAACATATATTACAGAGGCTGCAGGCAGGAGAGGGGGTACAGGCTGCTGGAAGGTGAGGAGGTGACACTGTCCTCTAATAACATATATTACAGAGGCTGCAGGCAGGAGAGGGGGTACAGGCTGCTGGAAGGTGAGGAGGGGACACTGTCCTCTAATAACATATATTACAGAGAGGCTGCAGGCAGGAGAGGGGGTACAGGCTGCTGGAAGGTGAGGAGGTGACACTGTCTTCTAATAACATATATTACAGAGAGGCTGCAGGCAGGAGAGGGGGTACAGGCTGCTGGAAGGTGAGGACGTGACACTGTCCTCTAATAACATATATTACAGAGAGGCTGCAGGCAGGAGAGGGGGTACAGGCTGCTGGAAGGTGAGGAGGTGACACTGTCCTCTAATAACATGTATTACAGAGGCTGCAGGCAGGAGAGGGGGTACAGACTGCTGGAAGGTGAGGTGACACTGTCCTCTAATAACACATATTACAGAGGCTGCAGGCAGGAGAGGGGGTACAGGCTGCTGGAAGGTGAGGAGGTGACACTGTCCTCTAATAACATATATTACAGAGGCTGCAGGCAGGAGAGGGGGTACAGGCTGCTGGAAGGTGAGGAGGTGACACTGTCCTCTAATCACATATATTACAGAGGCTGCAGGCGGGAGAGGGGGTACAGGCTTCTGGAAGGTGAGGAGGTGACACTGTCCTCTAATAACATATATTACAGAGGCTGCAGGCAGGAGAGGGGGTACAGGCTGCTGGAAGGTAAGGAGATGACACTGTCCTCTAATAACATATATTACAGAGGCTGCAGGCAGGAGAGGGGGTACAGGCTGCTGGAAGGTGAGGAGGTGACACTGTCCTCTAATAACATATATTACAGAGGCTGCAGGCAGGAGAGGGGGTACAGGCTGCTGGAAGGTGAGAAGATGACACTGTCCTCTAATAACATATTACAGAGGCTGCAGGCAGGAGAGGGGGTAGAGGCTGCTGGAAGGTGAGGAGGTGACACTGTCCTCTAATAACATATATTACAGAGAGGCTGCAGGCAGGAGAGGGGGTACAGGCTGCTGGAAGGTGAGGAGATGACACTGTCCTCTAATAACATATATTACAGAGGCTGCAGGCAGGAGAGGGGGTACAGACTGCTGGAAGGTGAGGAGGTGACACTGTCCTCTAATAACATATATTACAGAGGCTGCAGGCAGGTGAGGGGGTACAGGCTGCTGGAAGGTGAGGAGGTGACACTGTCCTCTAATAACATATATTACAGAGGCTGCAGGCAGGAGAGGGGGTACAGGCTGCTGGAAGGTGAGGAGGGGACACTGTCCTCTAATAACATATATTACAGAGGCTGCAGGCAGGAGAGGGGGTACAGGCTGCTGGAAGGTGAGGAGGTGACACTGTCCTCTAATAACATATATTACAGAGGGGCTGCAGGCAGGAGAAGGGGTATAGGCTGCTGGAAGGTAAGGAGGTGACACTGTCCTCTAGTAACATATATTACAGAGGCTGCAGGCAGGATAGGGGGTACAGGCTGCTGGAAGGTGAGGAGGTGACACTGTCCTCTAATAACATATATTACAGAGGGGCTGCAGGCAGGAGAGGGGGTACAGGCTGCTGGAGGGTGACATTGTCCTCTAATAACATATATTACAGAGGCTGCAGGTAGGAGAGGGGGTACAGGCTGCTGGAAGGTGAGGAGGTGACACTGTCCTCTAATAACATGTATTACAGAGGCTGCAGGCAAGAGAGGGGGTACAGGCTGCTGGAAGGTGAGGAGGTAACACTGTCCTCTAATAACATATATTACAGAGAGGCTGCAGGCAGGAGAGGGGGTACAGGCTGCTGGAAGGTGAGGAGGTGACACTGTCCTCTAATAACATATATTACAGGGGCTGCAGGCAGGAGAGGGGGTACAGGCTGCTGGAAGGTGAGGAGATGACACTGTCCTCTAATAACATATATTACAGAGAGGCTGCAGGCAGGAGAGGGGGTACAGGCTGCTGGAAGGTGAGGAGGTGACACTGTCCTCTAATAACATATATTACAGAGGCTGCAGGCAGGAGAGGGGGTACAGGCTGCTGGAAGGTGAGGAGGTGACACTGTCCTCTAATAACATATATTACAGAGGCTGCAGGCAGGAGAGGGGGTACAGGCTGCTGGAAGGTAAGGAGGTGACACTGTCCTCTAATAACATATATTACAGAGGCTGCAGGCAGGAGAGGGGGTACAGGCTGCTGGAAGGTGAGGAGGTGACACTGTCCTCTAATAACATATATTACAGAGGCTGCAGGCAGGAGAGGGGGTACAGGCTGCTGGAAGGTGAGGAGGTGACACTGTCCTCTAATAACATATATTACAGAGGCTGCAGGCAGGAGAGGGGTACAGGCTGCTGGAAGGTGAGGAGGTGACACTGTCCTCTAATAACATATATTACAGAGAGGCTGCAGGCAGGAGAGGGGGTACAGGCTGCTGGAAGGTGAGGAAGTGACACTGTCCTCTAATAACATATATTACAGAGAATCTGCATGCAGGAGAGGGGGTACAGGCTGCTGGAAGGTGAGGAGGTGTCACTGTCCTCTAATAACATATATTACAGAGGCTGCAGGCAGGAGAGGGGGTACAGGCTGCTGGAAGGTGAGGAGGTGTCACTGTCCTCTAATAACATATATTACAGAGAGGCTGCAGGCAGGAGAGGGGGTACAGGCTGCTGGAAGGTGAGGAGGTGACACTGTCCTCTAATAACATATATTACAGAGGCTGCAGGCAGGAGAGGGGTACAGGCTGCTGGAAGGTGAGGAGGTGACACTGTCCTCTAATAACATATATTACAGAGAGGCTGCAGGCAGGAGAGGGGATACAGACTGCTGGAAGGTGTGGAGGTGACACTGTCCTCTAATAACATATATTACAGAGGCTGCAGGCAGGAGAGGGGTACAGGCTGCTGGAAGGTGAGGAGGTGACACTGTCCTCTAATAACATATATTACAGAGAGGCTGCAGGCAGGAGAGGGGGTACAGGCTGCTGGAAGGTGAGGAGGTGACACTGTCCTCTAATAACATATATTACAGAGAGGCTGCAGGCAGGAGAGGGGGTACAGGCTGCTGGAAGGTGAGGAGGTGACACTGTCCTCTAATAACATATTACAGAGAGGCTGCAGGCAGGAGAGGGGGTACAGGCTGCTGGAAGGTGAGGAGGTGTCACTGTCCTCTAATAACATATATTACAGAGGCTGCAGGCAGGAGAGGGGGTACAGGCTGCTGGAAGGTGAGGAGATGACACTGTCCTCTAATAACATATATTACAGAGGCTGCAGGCAGGAGAGGGGGTACAGACTGCTGGAAGGTGAGGAGGTGACACTGTCCTCTAATAACATATATTACAGAGGCTGCAGGCAGGTGAGGGGGTACAGGCTGCTGGAAGGTGAGGAGGTGACACTGTCCTCTAATAACATATATTACAGAGGCTGCAGGCAGGAGAGGGGGTACAGGCTGCTGGAAGGTGAGGAGGGGACACTGTCCTCTAATAACATATATTACAGAGGCTGCAGGCAGGAGAGGGGGTACAGGCTGCTGGAAGGTGAGGAGGTGACACTGTCCTCTAATAACATATATTACAGAGGGGCTGCAGGCAGGAGAAGGGGTATAGGCTGCTGGAAGGTAAGGAGGTGACACTGTCCTCTAGTAACATATATTACAGAGGCTGCAGGCAGGAGAGGGGGTACAGGCTGCTGGAAGGTGAGAAGATGACACTGTCCTCTAATAACATATTACAGAGGCTGCAGGCAGGAGAGGGGGTAGAGGCTGCTGGAAGGTGAGGAGGTGACACTGTCCTCTAATAACATATATTACAGAGAGGCTGCAGGCAGGAGAGGGGGTACAGGCTGCTGGAAGGTGAGGAGGTGACACTGTCCTCTAATAACATATATTACAGAGGCTGCAGGCAGGAGAGGGGTACAGACTGCTGGAAGGTGAGGAGGTGACACTGTCCTCTAATAACATATATTACAGAGAGGCTGCAGGCAGGAGAGGGGTACAGGCTGCTGGAAGGTGAGGAGGTGACACTGTCCTCTAATAACATATATTACAGAGGCTGCAGGCAGGAGAGGGGTACAGGCTGCTGGAAGGTGAGGAGGTGACACTGTCCTCTAATAACATGTATTACAGAGGCTGCAGGCAGGAGAGGGGGTACAGACTGCTGGAAGGTGAGGTGACACTGTCCTCTAATAACACATATTACAGAGGCTGCAGGCAGGAGAGGGGGTACAGGCTGCTGGAAGGTAAGGAGATGACACTGTCCTCTAATAACATATATTACAGAGGCTGCAGGCAGGAGAGGGGGTACAGGCTGCTGGAAGGTGAGGAGGTGACACTGTCCTCTAATAACATATTACAGAGAGGCTGCTGGCAGGAGAGGGGGTACAGGCTGCTGGAAGTTGAGGAGGTGACACTGTCCTCTAATAACATATATTACAGAGGCTACAGGCAGGAGAGGGGGTACAGGCTGCTGGAAGGTGAGGAGGGGACACTGTCCTCTAATAACATATATTACAGAGAGGCTGCAGGCAGGAGAGGGGATACAGACTGCTGGAAGGTGTGGAGGTGACACTGTCCTCTAATAACATATATTACAGAGGCTGCAGGCAGGAGAGGGGTACAGGCTGCTGGAAGGTGAGGAGGTGACACTGTCCTCTAATAACATATATTACAGAGAGGCTGCAGGCAGGAGAGGGGGTACAGGCTGCTGGAAGGTGAGGAGGTGACACTGTCCTCTAATAACATATATTACAGAGAGGCTGCAGGCAGGAGAGGGGGTACAGGCTGCTGGAAGGTGAGGAGGTGACACTGTCCTCTAATAACATATATTACAGAGGCTGCAGGCAGGAGAGGGGTACAGGCTGCTGGAAGGTGAGGAGGTGACACTGTCCTCTAATAACATATATTACAGAGAGGCTGCAGGCAGGAGAGGGGGTACAGGCTGCTGGAAGGTGAGGAGATGACACTGTCCTCTAATAACATATATTACAGAGGCTGCAGGCAGGAGAGGGGGTACAGACTGCTGGAAGGTGAGGAGGTGACACTGTCCTCTAATAACATATATTACAGAGGCTGCAGGCAGGTGAGGGGGTACAGGCTGCTGGAAGGTGAGGAGGTGACACTGTCCTCTAATAACATATATTACAGAGGCTGCAGGCAGGAGAGGGGGTACAGGCTGCTGGAAGGTGAGGAGGGGACACTGTCCTCTAATAACATATATTACAGAGGCTGCAGGCAGGAGAGGGGGTACAGGCTGCTGGAAGGTGAGGAGGTGACACTGTCCTCTAATAACATATATTACAGAGGGGCTGCAGGCAGGAGAAGGGGTATAGGCTGCTGGAAGGTAAGGAGGTGACACTGTCCTCTAGTAACATATATTACAGAGGCTGCAGGCAGGAGAGGGGGTACAGGCTGCTGGAAGGTGAGGAGGTGACACTGTCCTCTAATAACATATATTACAGAGGGGCTGCAGGCAGGAGAGGGGGTACAGGCTGCTGGAGGGTGACACTGTCCTCTAATAACATATATTACAGAGGCTGCAGGTAGGAGAGGGGGTACAGGCTGCTGGAAGGTGAGGAGGTGACACTGTCCTCTAATAACATGTATTACAGAGGCTGCAGGCAAGAGAGGGGGTACAGGCTGCTGGAAGGTGAGGAGGTAACACTGTCCTCTAATAACATATATTACAGAGAGGCTGCAGGCAGGAGAGGGGGTACAGGCTGCTGGAAGGTGAGGAGGTGACACTGTCCTCTAATAACATATATTACAGGGGCTGCAGGCAGGAGAGGGGGTACAGGCTGCTGGAAGGTGAGGAGATGACACTGTCCTCTAATAACATATATTACAGAGAGGCTGCAGGCAGGAGAGGGGGTACAGGCTGCTGGAAGGTGAGGAGGTGACACTGTCCTCTAATAACATATATTACAGAGGCTGCAGGCAGGAGAGGGGGTACAGGCTGCTGGAAGTTGAGGAGGTGACACTGTCCTCTAATAACATATATTACAGAGGCTACAGGCAGGAGAGGGGGTACAGGCTGCTGGAAGGTGAGGAGGGGACACTGTCCTCTAATAACATATATTACAGAGAGGCTGCAGGCAGGAGAGGGGGTACAGGCTGCTGGAAGTTGAGGAGGTGACACTGTCCTCTAATAACATATATTACAGAGGCTACAGGCAGGAGAGGGGGTACAGGCTGCTGGAAGGTGTGGAGGTGACACTGTCCTCTAATAACATATATTACAGAGGCTGCAGGCAGGAGAGGGGTACAGGCTGCTGGAAGGTGAGGAGGTGACACTGTCCTCTAATAACATATATTACAGAGAGGCTGCAGGCAGGAGAGGGGGTACAGGCTGCTGGAAGGTGAGGAGGTGACACTGTCCTCTAATAACATATATTACAGAGGCTGCAGGCAGGAGAGGGGGTACAGGCTGCTGAAAGGTGAGGAGATGACACTGTCCTCTAATAACATATATTACAGAGGCTGCAGGCAGGAGAGGGGGTACAGACTGCTGGAAGGTGAGGAGGTGACACTGTCCTCTAATAACATATATTACAGAGGCTGCAGGCAGGAGAGGGGGTACAGGCTGCTGGAAGATGAGGAGGGAACACTGTCCTCTAATAACACATATTACAGAGGCTGCAGGCAGGAGAGGGGGTACAGGCTGCTGGAAGGTGAGTAGATGACACTGTCCTCTAATAACATATATTACAGAGGCTGCAGGCAGGAGAGGGTACAGGCTGCTGGAAGGTGAGGAGGTGACACTGTCCTCTAATAACATATATTACAGAGGCTGCAGGCAGGAGAGGGGGTACAGGCTGTTGGAAGGTGAGGAGATGACACTGTCCTCTAATAACATATATTACAGAGAGGCTGCAGGCAGGAGAGGGGGTACAGGCTGCTGGAAGGTTAGGAGGTGACACTGTCCTCTAATAACATATATTACAGGCGCTGCAGGCAGGAGAGGGGGTACAGGCTGCTGGAAGGTGAGGAGGTGACACTGTCCTCTAATAACATATATTACAGGCGCTGCAGGCAGGAGAGGGGGTACAGGCTGCTGGAAGGTGAGGAGGTGACACTGTCCTCTAATAACATATATTACAGAGAGGCTGCAGGCAGGAGAGGGGGTACAGGCTGCTGGAAGGTGAGGAGGTGACACTGTCCTCTAATAACATATATTACAGAGGCTGCAGGCAGGAGAGGGGGTACAGGCTGCTGGAAGGTGAGGAGATGACACTGTCCTCTAATAACATATATTACAGAGGCTGCAGGCAGGAGAGGGGGTACAGACTGCTGGAAGGTGAGGAGGTGACACTGTCCTCTAATAACATATATTACAGAGGCTGCAGGCAGGTGAGGGGGTACAGGCTGCTGGAAGGTGAGGAGGTGACACTGTCCTCTAATAACATATATTACAGAGGCTGCAGGCAGGAGAGGGGGTACAGGCTGCTGGAAGGTGAGGAGGGGACACTGTCCTCTAATAACATATATTACAGAGGCTGCAGGCAGGAGAGGGGGTACAGGCTGCTGGAAGGTGAGGAGGTGACACTGTCCTCTAATAACATATATTACAGAGGGGCTGCAGGCAGGAGAAGGGGTATAGGCTGCTGGAAGGTAAGGAGGTGACACTGTCCTCTAGTAACATATATTACAGAGGCTGCAGGCAGGATAGGGGGTACAGGCTGCTGGAAGGTGAGGAGGTGACACTGTCCTCTAATAACATATATTACAGAGGGGCTGCAGGCAGGAGAGGGGGTACAGGCTGCTGGAGGGTGACATTGTCCTCTAATAACATATATTACAGAGGCTGCAGGTAGGAGAGGGGGTACAGGCTGCTGGAAGGTGAGGAGGTGACACTGTCCTCTAATAACATGTATTACAGAGGCTGCAGGCAAGAGAGGGGGTACAGGCTGCTGGAAGGTGAGGAGGTAACACTGTCCTCTAATAACATATATTACAGAGAGGCTGCAGGCAGGAGAGGGGGTACAGGCTGCTGGAAGGTGAGGAGGTGACACTGTCCTCTAATAACATATATTACAGGGGCTGCAGGCAGGAGAGGGGGTACAGGCTGCTGGAAGGTGAGGAGATGACACTGTCCTCTAATAACATATATTACAGAGAGGCTGCAGGCAGGAGAGGGGGTACAGGCTGCTGGAAGGTGAGGAGGTGACACTGTCCTCTAATAACATATATTACAGAGGCTGCAGGCAGGAGAGGGGGTACAGGCTGCTGGAAGGTGAGGAGGTGACACTGTCCTCTAATAACATATATTACAGAGGCTGCAGGCAGGAGAGGGGGTACAGGCTGCTGGAAGGTAAGGAGGTGACACTGTCCTCTAATAACATATATTACAGAGGCTGCAGGCAGGAGAGGGGGTACAGGCTGCTGGAAGGTGAGGAGGTGACACTGTCCTCTAATAACATATATTACAGAGGCTGCAGGCAGGAGAGGGGGTACAGGCTGCTGGAAGGTGAGGAGGTGACACTGTCCTCTAATAACATATATTACAGAGGCTGCAGGCAGGAGAGGGGTACAGGCTGCTGGAAGGTGAGGAGGTGACACTGTCCTCTAATAACATATATTACAGAGAGGCTGCAGGCAGGAGAGGGGGTACAGGCTGCTGGAAGGTGAGGAAGTGACACTGTCCTCTAATAACATATATTACAGAGAAGCTGCATGCAGGAGAGGGGTACAGGCTGCTGGAAGGTGAGGAGGTGACACTGTCCTCTAATAACATATATTACAGAGGCTGCAGGCAGGAGAGGGGGTACAGGCTGCTGGAAGGTGAGGAGGTGACACTGTCCTCTAATAACATATATTACAGAGGCTGCAGGCAGGAGAGGGGTACAGGCTGCTGGAAGGTGAGGAGGTGACACTGTCCTCTAATAACATATATTACAGAGAGGCTGCAGGCAGGAGAGGGGGTACAGGCTGCTGGAAGGTGAGGAAGTGACACTGTCCTCTAATAACATATATTACAGAGAAGCTGCATGCAGGAGAGGGGGTACAGGCTGCTGGAAGGTGAGGAGGTGTCACTGTCCTCTAATAACATATATTACAGAGGCTGCAGGCAGGAGAGGGGGTACAGGCTGCTGGAAGGTGAGGAGGTGTCACTGTCCTCTAATAACATATATTACAGAGAGGCTGCAGGCAGGAGAGGGGGTACAGGCTGCTGGAAGGTGAGGAGGTGACACTGTCCTCTAATAACATATATTACAGAGGCTGCAGGCAGGAGAGGGGTACAGGCTGCTGGAAGGTGAGGAGGTGACACTGTCCTCTAATAACATATATTACAGAGGCTGCAGGCAGGAGAGGGGGGTACAGGCTGCTGGAAGGTGAGGAGGGGACACTGTCCTCTAATAACATATATTACAGAGAAGCTGCATGCAGGAGAGGGGGTACAGGCTGCTGGAAGGTGAGGAGGTGACACTGTCCTCTAATAACATATATTACAGAGAGGCTGCAGGCAGGAGAGGGGCTACAGGCTGCTGGAAGGTGAGGAGGGGACACTGTCCTCTAATAACATATATTACAGAGGCTGCAGGCAGGAGAGCGGGTACAGGCTGCTGGAAGGTGAGGAGATGACACTGTCCTCTAATAACATATATTACAGAGAGGCTGCAGGCAGGAGAGGGGGTACAGGCTGCTGGAAGGTGAGGAGGTGACACTGTCCTCTAATAACATATATTACAGGGGCTGCAGGCAGGAGAGGGGGTACAGACTGCTGGAAGGTGAGGAGGTGACACTGTCCTCTAATAACATATATTACAGAGGCTGCAGGCAGGAGAGGGGGTACAGGCTGCTGGAAGGTGAGGAGGTGACACTGTCCTCTAATAACATATATTACAGAGGCTGCAGGCAGGAGAGGGGTACAGGCTGCTGGAAGGTGAGGAGGTGACACTGTCCTCTAATAACATATATTACAGAGGCTGCAGGCAGGAGAGGGGGTACAGGCTGCTGGAAGGTGAGGAGGTGACACTGTCCTCTAATAACATATATTACAGAGGCTGCAGGCAGGAGAGGGGGTACAGGCTGCTGGAAGGTGAGGAGGGGACACTGTCCTCTAATAACATATATTACAGAGAGGCTGCAGGCAGGAGAGGGGGTACAGGCTGCTGGAAGGTGAGGAGATGACACTGTCCTCTAATAACATATATTACAGAGAGGCTGCAGGCAGGAGAGGGGGTACAGGCTGCTGGAAGGTGAGGAGGTGACACTGTCCTCTAATAACATATATTACAGAGGCTGCAGGCAGGAGAGGGGGTACAGGCTGCTGGAAGGTGAGGAGGGGACACTGTCCTCTAATAACATATATTACAGGCGCTGCAGGCAGGAGAGGGGGTACAGGCTGCTGGAAGGTGAGGAGGTGACACTGTCCTCTAATAACATATATTACAGAGAGGCTGCAGGCAGGAGAGGGGGTACAGGCTGCTGGAAGGTGAGGAGATGACACTGTCCTCTAATAACATATATTACAGAGAGGCTGCAGGCAGGAGAGGAGGTACAGGCTGCTGGAAGGTGAGGAGGTGACACTGTCCTCTAATAACATATATTACAGAGAGGCTGCAGGCAGGAGAGGGGGTACAGGCTGCTGGAAGGTGAGGAGGTGACACTGTCCTCTAATAACATATATTACAGAGGCTGCAGGCAGGAGAGGGGGTACAGGCTGCTGGAAGATGAGGAGGTGACACTGTCCTCTAATAACATATATTACAGAGGCTGCAGGCAGGAGAGGGGGTACAGGCTGCTGGAAGGTGAGGAGGTGACACTGTCCTCTAATAACATATATTACAGAGAGGCTGCAGGCAGGAGAGGGGATACAGACTGCTGGAAGGTGTGGAGGTGACACTGTCCTCTAATAACATATATTACAGAGGCTGCAGGCAGGAGAGGGGTACAGGCTGCTGGAAGGTGAAGAGGTGACACTGTCCTCTAATAACATATATTACAGAGGCTGCAGGCAGGAGAGAGGGTACAGGCTGCTGGAAGGTGAGGAGGTGACACTGTCCTCTAATAACATATATTACAGAGAGGCTGCAGGCAGGAGAGGGGGTACAGGCTGCTGGAAGGTGAGGAGGTGACACTGTCCTCTAATAACATATATTACAGAGAGGCTGCAGGCAGGAGAGGGGGTACAGGCTGCTGGAAGGTGAGGAGGTGACACTGTCCTCTAATAACATATATTACAGAGGCTGCAGGCAGGAGAGGGGGTACAGGCTGCTGGAAGGTGAGGAGATGACACTGTCCTCTAATAACATATATTACAGAGGCTGCAGGCAGGAGAGGGGGTACAGACTGCTGGAAGGTGAGGAGGTGACACTGTCCTCTAATAACATATATTACAGAGGCTG
Organism: Rhinoderma darwinii; assembly: GCF_050947455.1. NCBI lineage: Eukaryota > Metazoa > Chordata > Amphibia > Anura > Rhinodermatidae > Rhinoderma > Rhinoderma darwinii. The sequence continues at coordinate 17,558 of NW_027463308.1, read as the reverse complement.
CAGGCAGGTGAGGGGGTACAGGCTGCTGGAAGGTGAGGAGGTGACACTGTCCTCTAATAACATATATTACAGAGGCTGCAGGCAGGAGAGGGGGTACAGGCTGCTGGAAGGTGAGGAGGGGACACTGTCCTCTAATAACATATATTACAGAGAGGCTGCAGGCAGGAGAGGGGGTACAGGCTGCTGGAAGGTGAGGAGGTGACACTGTCCTCTAATAACATGTATTACAGAGGCTGCAGGCAGGAGAGGGGGTACAGGCTGCTGGAAGGTGAGGAGGTGACACTGTCCTCTAATAACATATATTACAGAGGGGCTGCAGGCAGGAGAGGGGGTATAGGCTGCTGGAAGGTAAGGAGGTGACACTGTCCTCTAGTAACATATATTACAGAGGCTGCAGGCAGGAGAGGGGGTACAGGCTGCTGGAAGGTGAGGAGGTGACACTGTCCTCTAATAACATATATTACAGAGGGGCTGCAGGCAGGAGAGGGGGTACAGGCTGCTGGAGGGTGACACTGTCCTCTAATAACATATATTACAGAGGCTGCAGGTAGGAGAGGGGGTACAGGCTGCTGGAAGGTGAGGAGGTGACACTGTCCTCTAATAACATATATTACAGAGAGGCTGCAGGCAGGAGAGGGGGTACAGGCTGCTGGAAGGTGAGGAGGTGACACTGTCCTCTAATAACATATATTACAGGGGCTGCAGGCAGGAGAGGGGGTACAGGCTGCTGGAAGGTGAGGAGATGACACTGTCCTCTAATAACATATATTACAGAGAGGCTGCAGGCAGGAGAGGGGGTACAGGCTGCTGGAAGGTGAGGAGGTGACACTGTCCTCTAATAACATATATTACAGAGGCTGCAGGCAGGAGAGGGGGTACAGGCTGCTGGAAGGTGAGGAGGTGACACTGTCCTCTAATAACATATATTACAGAGGCTGCAGGCAGGAGAGGGGGTACAGGCTGCTGGAAGGTGAGGAGGTGACACTGTCCTCTAATAACATATATTACAGAGGCTGCAGGCAGGAGAGGGGGTACAGGCTGCTGGAAGGTGAGGAGATGACACTGTCCTCTAATAACATATATTACAGAGAGGCTGCAGGCAGGAGAGGGGGTACAGGCTGCTGGAAGGTGAGGAGGTGACACTGTCCTCTAATAACATATATTACAGAGGCTGCAGGCAGGAGAGGGGTACAGGCTGCTGGAAGTTGAGGAGGTGACACTGTCCTCTAATAACATATATTACAGAGAGGCTGCAGGCAGGAGAGGGGGTACAGGCTGCTGGAAGGTGAGGAGGTGACACTGTCCTCTAATAACATATATTACAGGGGCTGCAGGCAGGAGAGGGGGTACAGACTGCTGGAAGGTGAGGAGGTGACACTGTCCTCTAATAACATATATTACAGAGGCTGCAGGCAGGAGAGGGGGTACAGGCTGCTGGAAGGTGAGGAGGTGACACTGTCCTCTAATAACATATATTACAGAGAGGCTGCAGGCAGGAGAGGGGGTACAGGCTGCTGGAAGGTGAGGAGGTGACACTGTCCTCTAATAACATATATTACAGAGAGGCTGCAGGCAGGAGAGGGGGTACAGGCTGCTGGAAGGTGAGGAGGTGACACTGTCCTCTAATAACATATATTACAGAGGCTGCAGGCAGGAGAGGAGGTACAGGCTGCTGGAAGGTGAGGGGGTGACACTGTCCTCTAATAACATATATTACAGAGAGGCTGCAGGCAGGAGAGGGGGTACAGGCTGCTGGAAGGTGAGGAGGTGACACTGTCCTCTAATAACATATATTACAGAGGCTGCAGGCAGGAGAGAGGGTACAGGCTGCTGGAAGATGAGGAGGTGACACTGTCCTCTAATAACATATATTACAGAGGCTGCAGGCAGGAGAGGGGGTACAGGCTGCTGGAAGGTGAGGAGGTGACACTGTCCTCTAATAACATATATTACAGAGAGGCTGCAGGCAGGAGAGGGGATACAGACTGCTGGAAGGTGTGGAGGTGACACTGTCCTCTAATAACATATATTACAGAGGCTGCAGGCAGGAGAGGGGTACAGGCTGCTGGAAGGTGAGGAGGTGACACTGTCCTCTAATAACATATATTACAGAGAGGCTGCAGGCAGGAGAGGGGGTACAGGCTGCTGGAAGGTGAGGAGGTGACACTGTCCTCTAATAACATATATTACAGAGGGGCTGCAGGCAGGAGAGGGGGTACAGGCTGCTGGAAGGTGAGGAGGTGACACTGTCCTCTAATAACATATATTACAGAGGGGCTGCGGGCAGGAGAGGGGGTACAGGCTGCTGGAAGGTGAGGAGGTGACACTGTCCTCTAATAACATATATTACCGAGAGGCTGCTGGGAGGAGAGGGGGTACAGGCTGCTGGAAGGTGAGGAGGTGACACTGTCCTCTAATAACATATATTACAGAGACTGCAGGCAGGAGAGGGGGTACAGGCTGCTGGAAGGTGAGGAGGTGACACTGTCCTCTAATAACATATATTACAGAGAGGCTGCAGGCAGGAGAGGGGTACAGGCTGCTGGAAGGTGAGGAGGTGACACTGTCCTCTAATAACATATATTACAGAGGCTGCAGGCAGGAGAGGGGTACAGGCTGCTGGAAGGTGAGGAGGTGACACTGTCCTCTAATAACATATATTACAGAGACTGCAGGCAGGAGAGGGGGTACAGACTGCTGGAAGGTGAGGAGGTGACACTGTCCTCTAATAACATATATTACAGAGAGGCTGCAGGCAGGAGAGGGGGTACAGGCTGCTGGAAGGTGAGGAGGTGACACTGTCCTCTAATAACATATATTACAGAGAGGCTGCAGGCAGGAGAGTGGGTACAGGCTGCTGGAAGGTGAGGAGGTGACACTGTCCTCTAATAACATATATTACAGAGAGGCTGCAGGCAGGAGAGGGGTACAGGCTGCTGGAAGGTGAGGAGGGGACACTGTCCTCTAATAACATATATTACAGAGAGGCTGCAGGCAGGAGAGGGGGTACAGGCTGCTGGAAGGTGAGGAGGTGACACTGTCCTCTAATAACATATATTACAGAGAGGCTGCAGGCAGGAGAGGGGGTACAGGCTGCTGGAAGGTGAGGAGGTGACACTGTCCTCTAATAACATATATTACAGAGAGGCTGCAGGCAGGAGAGGGGTACAGGCTGCTGGACGGTGAGGAGGGGACACTGTCCTCTAATAACATATATTACAGTGGCTGCAGGCAGGAGAGGGGTACAGGCTGCTGGAAGGTGAGGAGGTGACACTGTCCTCTAATAACATATATTACAGAGACTGCAGGCAGGAGAGGGGGTACAGACTGCTGGAAGGTGAGGAGGTGACACTGTCCTCTAATAACATATATTACAGAGAGGCTGCAGGCAGGAGAGTGGGTACAGGCTGCTGGAAGGTGAGGAGGTGACACTGTCCTCTAATAACATATATTAAAGGCGCTGCAGGCAGGAGAGGGGTACAGGCTGCTGGAAGGTGAGGAGGTGACACTGTCCTCTAATAACATATTACAGAGAGGCTGCAGGCAGGAGAGGGGTACAGGCTGCTGGAAGGTGAGGAGGTGACACTGTCCTCTAAAAACATATATTACAGAGGCTGCAGGCAGGAGAGGGGTACAGGCTGCTGGAAGGTGGGGAGGTGACACTGTCCTCTAATAACATATATTACAGAGAGGCTGCAGGCAGGAGAGGGGGTACAGGCTGCTAGAAGGTGAGGAGGTGACACTGTCCTCTAATAACATATATTACAGAGAGGCTGCAGGCAGGAGAGGGGTACAGGCTGCTGGAAGGTGAGGAGGTGACACTGTCCTCTAATAACATATATTACAGAGAGGCTGCAGGCAGGAGAGGGGTACAGGCTGCTGGAAGGTGAGGAGGTGACACTGTCCTCTAAAAACATATATTACAGAGGCTGCAGGCAGGAGAGGGGTACAGGCTGCTGGAAGGTGGGGAGGTGACACTGTCCTCTAATAACATATTACAGAGACTGCAGGCAGGAGAGGGGGTACAGGCTGCTGGAAGGTGAGGAGATGACACTGTCCTCTAATAACATATATTACAGAGGCTGCAGGCAGGAGAGGGGGTACAGGCTGCTGGAAGGTGAGGAGGTGACACTGTCCTCTAATAACATATATTACAGAGAGTCTGCAGGCAGGAGAGGGGGTACAGGCTGCTGGAAGGTGAGGAGGTGACACTGTCCTCTAATAACATATATTACAGAGGCTGCAGGCAGGAGAGGGGGTACAGGCTGCTGGAAGGTGAGGAGGTGACACTGTCCTCTAATAACATATATTACAGAGGCTGCAGGCAGGAGAGGGGGTACAGGCTGCTGGAAGGTGAGGAGGTGAAACTGTCCTCTAATAACATATATTACAGACGCTGCAGGCAGGAGAGGGGGTACAGGCTGCTGGAAGGTGAGGAGGTGACACTGTCCTCTAATAACATATATTACAGAGGCTGCAGGCAGGAGAGCGGGTACAGACTGCTGGAAGGTGAGGAGGTGACACTGTCCTCTAATAACATATATTACAGAGGCTGCAGGCAGGAGAGGGGTACAGACTGCTGGAAGGTGAGGAGGTGACACTGTCCTCTAATAACATATATTACAGAGGCTGCAGGCAGGAGAGGGGGTACAGGCTGCTGGAAGGTGAGGAGGTGACACTGTCCTCTAATAACATATATTACAGAGAGGCTGCAGGCAGGAGAGGGGGTACAGACTGCTGGAAGGTGAGGAGGTGACACTGTCCTCTAATAACATATATTACAGAGGCTGCAGGCAGGAGAGGGGGTACAGACTGCTGGAAGGTAAGGAGGTGACACTGTCCTCTAATAACATATATTACAGAGAGGCTGCAGGCAGGAGAGGGGGTACAGGCTGCTGGAAGGTGAGGAGGTGACACTGTCCTCTAATAACATATATTACAGTGGCTGCAGGCAGGAGAGGGGGTACAGGCTGCTGTAAGGTGAGGAGGTGTCACTGTCCTCTAATAACATATATTACAGAGGCTGCAGGCAGGAGAGCGGGTACAGACTGCTGGAAGGTGAGGAGGTGACACTGTCCTCTAATAACATATATTACAGAGGCTACAGGCAGGAGAGGGGGTACAGGCTGCTGGAAGGTGAGGAGGTGACACTGTCCTCTAATAACATATATTACAGAGGCTGCAGGCAGGAGAGGGGGTACAGGCTGCTGGAAGGTGAGGAGGTGACACTGTCCTCTAATAACATATATTACAGAGAGGCTGCAGGCAGGAGAGGGGTACAGGCTGCTGGAAGGTGAGGAGGTGTCACTGTCCTCTAATAACATATATTACAGAGGCTGCAGGCAGGAGAGAGGGTACAGGCTGCTGGAAGGTGAGGAGGTGACACTGTCCTCTAATAACATATATTACAGAGGGGCTGCAGGCAGGAGAGGGGTACAGGCTGCAGGAAGGTGAGGAGGGGACACTGTCCTCTAATAACATATATTACAGAGGCTGCAGGCAGGAGAGGGGGTACAGGCTGCTGGAAGGTGAGGAGGTGACACTGTCCTCTAATAACATATATTACAGAGGCTGCAGGCAGGAGAGGGGTACAGGCTGCTGGAGGGTGAAGAGGTGACACTGTCCTCTAATAACATATATTACAGAGAGGCTGCAGGCAGGAGAGGGGGTACAGGCTGCTGGAAGGTGAGTAGGTGACACTGTCCTCTAATAACATATATTACAGAGGCTGCAGGCAGGAGAGGGGTACAGGCTGCTGGAAGGTGAGGAGTTGACACTGATACATTGTAACAAACTATCACATAGGATGTGTTGCTAATGTGTTTATTTCACAGGGGATTAACTAGTCTGGATACAACTGTAACAAACCCTCAGCTGTGAGAAGTAAAAGTATATTAGGACATTACAGAACATTTCATTATATAATGATTAAGCTTTGTTTACATAAAACCGGAGAAACTCTTTAAGGTTTCCATCTCTGCCAGGTCCTGCTTATAAGGACAGTCTCCTCCTGTGTCACCACCGCAGCACAGTTCGCCTCTCTAATAAAGTGAGTTTTATCTTTCCTCCATATGGCAATTTAAATCTGAAAAGAAACAGTGAGATCTGATTATGTCTCTGAGCCGCTTTTCTCTCCCTCACCGAATGTGTTTTTTTTTTCTTCCACCTTTATATAGGAGCCAGAGAGGTAAGTGCGGATGAGTCACACTAGGAGGCAGCTGGTATATAATCTCCCCCCCCCCCCCTAATATAATGATCACTGCGTTACTGTCCTGAATGTGCTGAGCTCAGGTTTCTGCGTCTCCTCTGTCACATATGAAATAAATCACCGCCACCAGCTGTTACCCAGAGCGCAGCAAACAAAACATTTATTGTAACCAAATGCTCAATGCAAACAAATCTAAATATGATTAGAGAAGCTGAAAAACATACATGAAAAATTTGTATTATGGCGCTTTGCAGCAGGAACATAAATACTTACGTTGCTGTGCTGTCCCTAATATTTACAGTGTGAGCAGCTGAATGTGGGAGGGACTTGAGGTGATCGACAGCTCTATTATACTGCAGTCCTGTGATGGGAGATAACTGCACACAGCCAACAGCGCTGTGACATATACCACATAGGTGCCCAAATAAATGGACAGCTGTGAACCTGCTCGAGTCCCCCTGGTCTCAGGACCTGTAATGTTAACCAAAAGTAGAGGGAAAAACTGGCCCAAAAAGAGGGCGTTTGACTTTAATACCAGTTTATTACCACCTCTTGATGCAGCCCCAGATAGAAGGGACCCTCCAGATTTGGAACATATCTAGATTAGTAAGTTTTTAGAATTGCTGGGTATTAAACTTGATTAAGTCCGAGCTTCCATACCAGGCACAGCCGCTCGTAATGACGAACCGCTATGTCTATGTAAACAATGAACGGTATCTGCATTGTGCTGATCGGCACCGGGCCGGAGGTCGGACTTCTACCGATCATTGATGGGTTACTCTAAGGATATCAATGTTAATGTCATGGAGATCCCAACAAAAACCCACATCAATAATAGGTCCATGCAAAATATTTAATCTAAAATCCTATGGAAACAACACGACCAAAGCATAATTACAAATAATCATGTATCAAAAATGTTATTAATTATAGCTACGTAATAAAACACATACAAAAGTTTGGATAAAACCAAAGAACCTTCACAAAGGAGGAGTAAAAGACAAGTGGTTGTGTGACCTGGATATACAGAATGTGTCATGGAGAACCCCTTTAATTGACTGAAGTAAGATGAAGACGGCATCGGAACCTTATTCCCACTGTAATATTAGAAAATCTGGAGCATGTACTCGACCCGCAGACTCCGGAACATCTTAAGCATTAGGAGCTATGAGGCCACAAAATAGTCCATTTAAATCATTTGTTTTCAGAATTTGTTTACATCACATATAAAAGGGAACACAAACTGTCGGTAGTAGCTTTATCTGTATTCTGAATAACAGAAATGTCTTACAACGAAAACTCAGGACCAGCAGAATAATGAGTGCAGCTCTGGAGTGGGTGGAGTAGGACGTGTGGAGAGAGCTGCTGAGACTACCGTGCAGGCCTTGGATCCAGGGACTTTCCTTATTCTATCTGCCCAGGCCTCATACCATCTGCCTGGGCTTGGAAAGTACCCTGAGGGGGGTTCCATCCTAGGATGGAGCCTCAGACCTCTACCTCCCGGAGCATGCCAGCGGGGGGTAGAGGGTCATCCCAGCTGGCTGGGAATATGCAAACAGTCGCGGGGGTGAGGAGATCATCTCGGGGCAAGGCTGTCCTGGCTCCCCCTGAGGCTGGAACCCTGGATAAGGGTATGGAGACGCGGTCCGGCAGGGTGATCGAGGTGTTGTCATCTGGAGAAGGACCAGCGCCGTCCGGACATTTGGATGACGGTCGTGTGGAGGAATGGGGACAGCTGAGGACCGGAGAGACGGTGGAGAACTTCAGCTCCCGTCTGGCTATGCGGTTGGAGGAGTATCGGGACCTCAGGAAGTCGCTGCAACGGCTCCGTGGGGACTTGGCGGTCGCCAGAGGAAGAGCTGCAAAAGCCTCAGGAGGTAAGAGGTCCCGATACCTTTTAAATGTGAAATCCTTGTTGGAGGAAATAAAAGAAGTGGAAGAGAGACGTGAGGAGATTTTGGCAGGCGGAGGGGTGTTTGGTGAAAAATTAAAAAATGAAGAGAGGTTTGCCGAGATGGCAGAACCTATAAAAATAGAATGTGTGGAGGAAGACAGCAGAGCCCCAGACACAGCAAAGGAAATTGTGGGGGAGAAAATGGAGCATGAGAATGCAAAGTCCAGAGAAGGCTCAGATTCTGAGGCACCCAGGAGCAGTGAGGAGGAGGAGGGTGGACACACAGCTGGGAGAAATCAGGAGAGTTTTGATACTGACAGTGAGCGGCCTCCAGGATTACTCACTCAGATCCGTAATGTGGAGTCGCCGGTATCCTTCCAGGGATTTTGTTTTGGTGCGGAGTTACCCGCAGAGGAGGAAAAGCAAAAGAAAAAAAAATTTAAGAAGAAAAAAAAGACAAAGGAAAAAAAATCTGCTGAAGGTTCATTTAAAATGGTGTACACAGCAAGATCCTTCCTGTGCTCTGAGCCTGATGCAAGTCAGGATCAGGGCGCAGGTCCCGCAAGACCCCCAGCTCAAGCCTCTGCAGTGGGGCTGGAGCGGGAATGCGGGGAGAGTGTTACGGGTCCGGCATTAGAACACGTGGTGGTCAAAATGGCGCCGGACGCCAACCCCTGTAAAGGGGGCGGTACTGGTGGCCTGGTGACGCCAGGGGGTGTGTCCCCGTGTCCGGTTAATGGCGAGCCCGGGAAACTGGTCTCTGATGCGAGTCAGCGGTCTGGAGAACGGGTAAACCAGAAACCGGATGTGGTGTCTGAAAGCCGGAAGTCTGTCGGTGTCAAGCCGTCAGACGTTCCGGACAAGGGCGGTCACAGAGGGGGCTCCGGCTCTGTTGGCCACTCCTCTGTGGGAGGGGGGAGTGGTCCGGAGGCGGCTCCAGTGACGTCAGTGGCTCCTTCGTCCGCATCACTGAAAAGTGGTGTAGGCGAGAAGGGGGCTGCTGGCGTCGGGGGCGGCGGTGGCCCCTTTCCCAAAAATGTTCCGCACATAGAAAAGATGGAGGTTAATGAGGCGGAGGGCACAGCGGGGACACCGCTTATAACATCTGGTGGCGTCCCTGCAAAGGTGCCTGATGATGCGGAGACTGAAGCAGTGTCTACCCACACAAAATGCACAGAAAAAATACATAACATAGGACCAGGCCTGGCCAGAAGGATGACTGCAGGGGGACCTGGTGGGTTAAATAAAAAAGTTGCGGCTGTGGATGTGGGAACTGCTGGGGGTATGCAGGTGTCTGTAAATAAAGATGCTGGAGTGTCTGCTGGTAATGGGGTGTTGAGTGCTGTGTCTGTAGGTGGTGAGGTGGTGGGTGGTGGGGATGGGGTATCAACCAGGGGCAATGGGCCTGGCGCTCCTCTTGCTGTGACATCCGGCAGGTCTTATGCTGGTGTGGCAGCGGGGGGACAGCGGGCCCACCCATCTTTATCCTCAAGGTCCGGGGACGGTAACTTGCAACAACGTCTCTTGGACGCTTTAAGAGAGGGAAAGCAAACCCTAACCATAGGGGGAGTGCAGAAGGACCTGTCTTTCTGGATAGACAGATATGGTCTAAATGCCTTCCGAGAGCAACGAGGAGATCAGTGGTCGCTCCCAACAGCCTGGCAGGCTGTAGCCAGGAGGAATGTGGTCCGTCTCCGGTGGCGTGGCAATGATGCGTGCCCTCCCAGAAAGAGGGTGGTGGAGCTGCTGCTGGGGATGGGCTTCAAGGCGAGTGACATCTTTGCCTTGATACATCCTCATGGCTCGGTCGAGTTTGACATCAGCTTTGTTCACCTAGGGGGCCTTGAGGTCTTCTGGGGGAACTACGAGCTGATGAAGGACGAGCCTGGCTGGCGAGACTTTGCTGCACAAGCAATATCTCGCCAAAGTGGTCCCAAGAGAGTGACCGTTCTTACCCGTAACGAGTCACTCTCTTGTATTGATATCATGACCTGGTTGGGAAGGTACGGAGAGGTAGTAGAGATGCCACGGAAGAACATGGATGAGTTTGGCATCTGGTCAGGGGCCTGGACGTTCATGGTTAAACTAAAGCGTCTGGGACAGACGGTGTCCCACATACCATCGTCTGCTTTCCTGGGAAGAGATCGGATCCTTGTCTTCTACCAGGGGCAGCCGAAGTTGTGTCACCGGTGTGGCGACCCCTCACATTTGAGTGCAGGCTGCAAGGTGCAGAAGTGTGCTCATTGTGGGGGGATTGGTCATCTAGCCGCATCGTGTGACCGTATTCGCTGCAACCTGTGTGGTGACTTAGGTCACCCGTTCAGTCGGTGTCCTCGCTCTGTTGTCAATGCTTGTTCCAAACCTGCAGAGGATGAGAGGAGGGAGGCCTCCGTGGGTGAGGGTGCGGGCAGGGATGATGGGGCACAGGGGCAAGGGAAGAATGCAAAGAAGGGTCCCCCTTCTCGCCAGAGAAGGGCGGAGAAGCGAAGGAAGGAGAGGATTCGGAGGGCGCTCCAGGAAACTGGGACGACCTCTGATTCGGATCTGGATGCCCCCCTTGAAGCTGATGCCCCTGGGGAGGTCGAATTGAACGAGGAGATGAGGAGGATCCAAAGGGAGCAGAGGGCTGAGGACTCTCAGTCCTCCCACTATGAAAGTGTGGGAGAGGAAGAGAGGACTCAGCCTACAGCAAAAGGGACACCGGGCAAAACCCAAGGGCCAAATACATCTGGCCCCACCCTGGCCCAGGAAGGTAAATCCTGTACCCCCCTGGTGCGCTCTACTGATCGATACCATGCTCTCGTGGACGTTCCAGCCTCTCATACTAAGAGGGAGGGCATGGTAGGGCACCCTAGAGTCGTTGAGCCTCCCCTGCTGCAGGGGCCGTTGCCCCCAGAGGGGGAGGTTGACCCGGTACTTGGGGATGAAGATGGGAATCGGGTGGTGAGTATGGACTCCTCAGTTTGCAAGAAGCGAGGCAAAGAAGGGGGGTCCTCATCAGATAGAGGGGGGGGGTGGGAAGAAGAAAGCCGTCTAACTCAAACATCCATGATGGCGGCACCCACTCCGTTGACGCTGGCATCAATTAACGTTGCCAGCATTAAGTCAGATAGGGCGAGATTTGCAGCCTTTGATTTTCTTGGCCGAGTTGAAGCCGACATTTTGTTTTTGCAGGAGACCAGGCTGTCACTTTTGGCAGACGTCGTTAAATCTAGGAGGGAGTGGCGACGCGGGCCCTCCTACTGGTCTCTTGCGGCTGAGCCCTATAGCGGAGTGGCGGTCCTTTTCACCGCACCGGTAACATGCCGACGGATGATTGAGTTAGAAATGGGGAGGTGCTTGATCTTAGATGTCCTCATGAGGGGACAGGAATTAAGACTAATCAATATATACGGACCCCAGAGCAAATGGGACCGTAAAAGTCTCTTCATGAGGATTAAGCCTTTCCTTTTTTCAGGTCGACAAGTTATCTTTGGAGGGGACTTTAATACTGCCGTGAGGCCCCGAGATAGAGGAGGTTCCGGAGATAAAAAATTTACCTATGATAGTGTAGCATTAAAAAATATAGTTAGCGATGCTCGCCTGGTGGATATCCACATCAGGCATACCCCAGGCCACTCGGGTTTCACCTATCGTAGAGGTAGTTGTAGGTCTAGGATAGACAGGTTTTTTTTGAAGGAGGAAGCCATCTCTTCACCAGTGTCCGTTGTTGAGGTGGAGTTCTCCGATCACTGTATGATTATTTTCTCTTTGAACATTGCAGAGTCCCTCCAGATGGGAAGAGGTATATGGAGGCTGAATTCTACTCTCTTGGAAGAAGCAGGCCTTTGAGGATTTTCTTCAGAGCCAGGTAAGACAGGCCTTTGAGGATTTTCTTCAGAGCCAGGTACCTTTGTTGGATCTCAGTGGTACTAAGTCTGAGTGGTGGGAGTTGTTTAAAGTCCGGGTGGCAGGATTTTTCCGCAGGCTCTCGAGCCTCAGGTCCATGAGTAGGTACCGCCTATATCAGGAACTGAGGAGGAAACTCGAACATCTGGTCTCAACCGGGGGTAGTGGGGAGGAGATCTCCGTGGTGAAAGCTTTGCTCAGGAGGTGTCAGTATGATAGGCACACATCTTTAGTTCTTGAAAGGGATTTCGGGAGGTACCGCTCGCCCGACCCCTACAGGAACTGTAAGATGTCAGTGAGTCGTAAGGTTGTGACAGGACTGATTGATAGTACAGGATCTCTGAAGAGATCCAAATCAGGGATCTTGGAGGTCGTCAGATCCTTCTACTCGCACCTCTTGGGGAAGCAAGATCCAAACCGAGACGAGATGTCGGCTTTCCTGGCTGAAACCATCCCTGAGCCAGGGGTAGACCCCTCTCTCGGTGTTTTGATAGACTCGATCAAGGAAGAGGAAGTGGGATTGGCGATTGATGGGCTTGCCCTCAAAAAATCGCCAGGGCCGGATGGCTTAACATCCGAGTTTTATAAGACTTTTAAAGGAACCCTAGTTCCCCTCTTGACTGAGGTGTTTAATGAGTGCCTTTCCTCGGGTACTTTGCCAATGTCAATGAGGAGGTCGGCCTTGATCGTTTTGTCGAAGGGTAAAGACTCGACCCGTATTAAGAATTGGCGTCCCATAGCGCTGCTCAATACGGACAGAAAGGTTCTCGCAAAGGTGCTGTTTAATCGGCTGGTGAAGTTTGCATCCCGGCTCCTTTCGCCGGTCCAGCATTGCTCTGTTCCAGGCCGCAGCACATTTAGTGCTGTCCTCAGTGTCAGAGAGGCAGTGGAGCAGGGAAATTCTGGTCGGTGGGAGGGGTACATCCTGTCCTTGGACCAGGCCAAGGCTTTTGACCGGGTGGACCACGAGTACCTCTGGTCGGTCCTTCTGAGGTACGGCCTACCGGGGGGGTTTGTCAATTGGCTACAGACCTTATACACTGGGGCTGAGACTTTTGCGCTGGTGAACGGTTGGGTTGGAACTCCCTTTGAGGTTGGGTCTGGTGTCCGCCAGGGTTGTCCCTTGAGCCCTTTGCTATATGCGTTCGCAATTGATCCTTTTCTTAAAAGGATCGATCGTGGGCCATTGGCGGGAGTCGGGGCCGGCCTGGAGGGGCCGGAGGCCACTCAGAGGGTGGTTGCGTACGCAGACGACGTCTCCATTTTTGTCTCCTCGAGAGGGGAGGCAGAGTGGGTGATGTCGGAAGTAGAGCGTTACTCATTGGCATCTGGGTCCAAGATCAACCGGGATAAGTGCAAAAGTCTCTGGCTGGGAGGAGGAGATCCTGGTTTTGATCTCCCGGACACCCTTCCAGAGCCTCAGGGGTCTGCTAAGATCTTAGGAGTCGAATTTGGCCCGGGTGATTACCCCAAGAAGAACTGGGAGGATAGGCTGAATCTAGTTGCCCAGAAGGTCGACCAATGGAAGGGTTGGTCCTTAACCCTGAGGGAAAGGGTTCACTTGGCCAAGGCCTACCTGGTGCCCATGTTGCTTTACCTGGGCAGTGTGTGCATCTTGCCAGAACCTCTCTGGACTCGGGTCTATAGCCTGTTCTTCCAGCTGTTATGGGGGAACAGGCTCAACCTAATCAAGAGGGAGGTTACTTACCTACCAAGGACACTAGGCGGGTTAGGTATGGTTAACCCGGTGGTGTTCCTAGTGAACACCTTTGTTAAGATCAACCTGGCAAACCTCTGGCAAGAGAGGGCTCCTTGGTGGATATCCTCCTGCAGGGGGTGGTTTCGGCCTTTCTTCCAGGAATGGGAGAGAGGAGGGCAAGTGAAAGACCTGCGTACACCTCACGGACATCTCCCGGCTTATGCCACCCTGGCGCTGAAGATTGTTCGCCGGTGGGGTCTGGAGGTGTGGGAGATCAGGACCATGTCGAGAAAATTTCTTGACAAGAGGGTCCTGATGACCCACTTCCAGAAGCCCCTGGCGCTCAAAGACTGCCCAAGTAGTGACCTCGGGTGGGATTAAAACTTTTAAATTCAGCGAGGATTCCCCAGAAGTTTTGGGATCTGGCTTGGCGTTGCTTCCATGGGAGACTGTATGTGATGGACAATCTAAAGTGCAGAAGCTCCGATGATCGGGATTGCCCCCGGGAGGAGTGCGGCGGAGTGCTGGAAAGCATGGAGCATTTCCTGCTTCATTGCCCTTTCAATACAGAGGTATACAAAAGGGTGGGAGCCTCCATTGGTTGGCCAGGCCTAACCAGCCTCTCCTATGCTGGGTGGGCCTATGGAGTGTTCGGAGACCTCGGTGGTAGGGACCATTGCACCTTGTTTCTAGTCAGTATAGTGGTCAGGCACTTTATGTGGAATGCACGATGTCTAGTTTCTACCCAGAAGAAAATCCTCCTAGTGGATGAGGTTGTTAGCAATATCATGGGTGACCTGGTGAAGGTGCATTCTTTGGAGGTTGGCAGATTGGGAGCATCCAAAGCCTCTCGTCTTTGGAGGGGCTTTTCCTTTAGGGTGCCTTAATGTGTCTGCCTTCATGAGGGAGGGGGGGGGGGTCGTCACCGGTGCTCAACTGGAGGTGGGGGTCTGCGTTCCGCTGAGGCACCAAAAAAAAAAATATAGCGATAGGGCTCGGAATAAGGGAAAGGTGAGGGTCAGCATAGGGTCAGCTTTCAATAGGGTCAAGAAAGGGCTAGTAATAGGGTAAGGAGATAGGGCAAGCGATAGGGAGGGTGCAGCGGTGGACGTGGTACCTTGGCCTCTGGGGGGGTGCTGGGGGGGGGCTTTCCCTTCTCTCTATCTGGTGATGGGCTAGGTAAGCACTGGAAGATTTTTTGTTTTGTTTAGGATTGAAATGGCAGGAAAAAGGTTTACAAGCGACCGAACTTGGTGCTTTCGGGTACGGTGTATTTTGTATATGGTTTGGTATTTGGACAAGTTGGTGACGTGTATTGTATTATATTGTAGAAATGTTGTTAGAATAGGGATAGACTTAAGGGGGTTAATAGATAGGTTGGGAGGGGGTCGGGGGGGGGGGGGGGGTTTGCCTGACCCAGCCCCGGACTATGCGGACATGGGAGGACATGGGGCGGGGGGCTGGGCTGGGGTGTTGGGTGTGGTGGTGGGGGACAGCATCTGGACTATGCGGACGTGAGAGGACATGAGGCGAGATGCTGGCTGAGGTGGTGGAGATTAGGTAAGAAGGGTAAGGTTAGGGAAAGTCAGGATGTGTATAGTGTGATTAAAAAAAAAAAATATATATATATATATATATATATAAAAAAATTAAAAAAAATTGGGATTAGTATTATTATATTTTGGATTGTTTTTGTTATTATTATTATTATTATTATTTTATTATTATTTTATTTGTTATTATTATTATTATTATGTTGTTTGATTATTATTATCATCATTATTATGTTGTTTCTTTAGGCCCTCGGTTGACGCGGGTCGGGGGATTTTCTGTTAGTACTTTGGATTACGTTTATATGATGTTTGTATATATTCTAGTTATTGTTTAGCTTCGGATGAAGTGTAGATGTAAGTATATAAGAGTGGGGTGTATGTGGCCGGGTCTGGTATAGTTTTCTCTTCTCATATACAGAGATGTATATAAGAAAATTTGTTTATAAGAATTTGGTTGTGACTTTTTGGTTATATGGAATTAGTTATGTATTTGTTTTTCAGTTTATGTTTTGTAAATTTATATAAAATAAAGAGATACAGGATATAACTCAGGATCAGTACAGGATAAGTAATGTATGTACACAGTGACTTCACCAGCAGAATAGTGAGTGCAGCTCTGGAGTATAATACAGGATGTAACTCAGGATCAGTACAGGATAAGTAATGTATGTACATAGTGACTCCACCAGCAGAATAGTGAGTGCAGCTCTGGAGTATAATACAGGATGTAACTCAGGATCAGTACAAGATAAGTAATGTAATGTATGTACACAGTGACTCCACCAGCAGAATAGTGAGTGCAGCTCTGGAGTATAATACAGGATGTAACTCAGGATCAGTACAGGATAAGTAATGTAATGTATGTACACAGTGACTCCACCAGCAGAATAGTGAGTGCAGCTCTGGAGTATAATACTGGATGTAACTCAGGATCAGTACAGGATAAGTAATGTAATGTATGTACACAGTGACTCTACCAGCGGAATAGTGAGTGCAGCTCTGGAGTATAATACAGGATATAACTCCGGATCAGTACAGGATAAGTAATGTAATGTATGTACACAGTGACTCCACCAGCAGAATAGTGAGTGCAGCTCTGGAGTATAATACAGGATATACAAGATATCATATACTACACCACACAGGACATTGTTCTATCTTTTAAAAGCTAACCCTATATGGAGTTAGTGGACTGGCAAGAGAGACACTACTGAAAATTGAGTTGGACAGCTTTTTGCAAGTATATTTGAAGAAAATAATGTTGAATGAAGTCGCACCTATTTATTTAGCACCTGGAGACCGTATTTTTGATGTTCTCAGTGTACAGTCCGGCTTCACTTGTGGTATCCTACATGTATAAAGTAGATTTTTTGTATCCACTCCCTGTTATAAGTATAAAAGATCCTATAAAATACTGCAACGTGGTGACTTTGATTTATAATATATGACCCCCCCCCCCCCTTTTCCTTTATGACCCTGTAGCCGGGTTATTGGCCTTAAATCACCTTAGCAAGGAATGTATCTGAGCTGTTTCTTATTATATAAGATGGAATCCCTCCCAACAAATCTCAGTCCTGGAATGTTAATTCCTCAGCTTGTTCTTCCACTTACAGCTCTGAACATTTCATAGTAACAATGATGATAATTCACTGAACAATCAGAGTGATACCGGATCTGGCAAAGTGGAAATAACTTCAGATAATCACCGGCAGTTATAGACACTTTACAGAATGTCACATCCTCATCTGGAACGCCGCTTGTTAATTGTAGATTCAGCACATTCCTATTTCTCTAAATAACTTGTTTTTGGATTGGAAGGTGAATGCCACCCCTAATTATTTTCTGACAAATCTCAAGGGCAAAATGTATATTTACAGCAATGGTGCAATTAAGATTCCGAAATGAGCTGAAGAGGAGATTTATTACTGCACAGGAGTAGATTATGTGAGCTGCTATTCTCTCCTTTCCTACCTTCTTTTAGTACTTCCTCTCTCTTCTTCTTTCTTCTTCATTCCTTACATCCTTGCTTCCTCCCTCTCACTCTTTCCTTTTTTTACGCCCATTATTTCTTCCCTGCCATTCATTATTTATTCTTCCTCCCTTCTTCCCTTCCTCCCTCCCTTTCTTCATTCCTTCCCCACTTCTTTCCTCTCTTCTTCATTTCTTCCTTCTATCCTTGCTTATTGCCCTCGTCTTCCCAATTTCCATGCTTACTTCATCCCTCCTGCTCTGCCTTCCCTTCTTTTCTTCTCCCTCAGTCCCTTCCTTACTCCCTCTCTCTACCTCCCTTTCTCTCTTCATTTACCCCCTCTCCTT